>NC_141994.1:3574055-3789055 GCF_049901715.1 Pseudonaja textilis | reverse complement strand
CTAATCTGCAGTAATGTCACTCAGGACTATTCTGCTAGTCCTACTGGACTTGACTCAACGGTTTACCCTGTAAAAGTAACCTGTAGTTACTTTTACCCGGCTATTTTGCAGGGCAGGCTATTCTCCAGTTGAAGCCCCAGGATAAGAACACAGAAGTGTTTTTGCTTTTGGTCAAAGTGACTCAAAATAAGTTCCTATTGTGATACTGCTGGATTTCCTTTCTTCCGTCCCAAATCTCAGCTGAGAGGCTCCAGCCAGCTGGAAAATTTTACACTGACCTTTAGTCTCCTTACTAATTTGGTGGAATGGTAATGACATTACTACATATTCAAACAAAATTGTCTTAATTGCAAATTAGCCAGAGGAAGCTGAAAATTTTCAAATTAAATCTGATTGGAGATGGAGAGAGGGAAATGGAATTTCTTCAGTAACAATCATTTGTGGCATGTGTTAACAAATATAATGAAATGTCAAGTTTGCCAATTCCTCTGGAAGTATCATTTTCAATTTATGATTACAGTGTCACTTATGGTTGATGTACCCTAGAAAGAGGATGTCAGAATGGGGAGAAAAAAAGAAAGAAGGTGAAAATATATGCAAGCTGTTTAACAGTGTGCCTTTCATTACACCCCCCAGCAAAAAAAAAAAGCCTTGCTGCTCATTATCAAAAATGCATATTAACTCTGTCATATTTACCATACATCTTTTGTCATAAATAGCATCCAATTAGCAAAATGGATAATCATGGCAGGAACCCTCCAAACACGATTTCTGCCTTATCCTTGGTTGATACCAATCAAAGCTACAATAATTTTCTACAGTATCCTTCAATAGGTAGAACTGAAAAATGGCGTGTTGAGATGATAGAAAGAGCACTCTCTATAGGGATCTGATGCATTATCTAGCACTAAAATGAATAGAAGTTGGGCAGTAGGTTATGCCTTGATTGATTAAACAGAGGTGACTTGGTTTTTATGTCTAATCTAGTAACACCTGCTTTCCAGGGCCCAAATAAACTTAAGATAGACTGCTTTTCAATGGCATACAGCATTGATTGATCTTTCTTTGTGGATTTGTTTTACACATCTAGTCAGTAGAGAGATTTGTTAGGGAAACAAAAATTAACATATGCCAGCTAATTGTTTGGCTTTCTTGGGCAGCAGCCAGCGAAAGAGCATTAGCAGTATAATAATAACGACTGGCGCCCTCAAGGCATCCCTGAGTGCATCTGTTCCCTATAAGTCACAAACTGTTTTTCTTTGTTAAGTACATATGGGGTGGAGGAAGGAAAGAAAATGTAATGATTTGGCTCAATGTTGTCTTCAGTGCACTGATGAAATGCCCAAGAGGTACAAAAGTATCTTTGATTTTGTATAAGTTATAAATTGAAGCAATTTATCAATTGTTCTTGCTACTACATATCAAAGTAGTAGTATACTATGTATACTACTACAAATTCTAAATTGACATATGAATAGTATATTTTCATTTCATTTATCAAATACATAAACACACACTTATATACACATACCTACTTTAAATTGATATCCCACTATTTCCCAGCCCATTTTTTTTTAATCACAATGAAAATAAAATAAAGTTCTATGGGAAGATTGTACATGCTGCAACCCTATTGATAAAGGTTTGGAAATGCTAGGGTTAGTATGTATGCCAACCTCTATGTTTACAACATTATGGTAAGTTATTCTTCTAGGCAGTAATAATAAGCATGACGTGTTTGTAGGCATGGAATGTGAGCTGATAAAATAGAATTTATTATTAACTAAAGAAAAGCATGTAAAACCTAGGATGATCACTTAGCCACATCAGCTCATCTGAATATATTCAAGGTTGGGTGGAACTCATTATTCAGGACTCGCAGTCCTGATAACTTTGATTTTCATCCAGCCATAGCATGGCCAAAAGGTACCATTTAATGAAGTTCCATTCAGAGAGTAAATGGGGTCATATAATACACACTGCGACTGCACCTTGTATTCATGTACTGATAGCTGTTAAGGGTGTAGTGATGAACCAACACAGCTCATTTTTCCTTGGTAATAAATTCATGCTATTAATAGTTATCAAATGTGTGGGCCGTTTTAATGAAACCACTGTACATGAGTGTATACACCATAATTCTCTACTATCGTATGAATTTTGAAGCTTCTTTTGTACAGTGTATACATTTTAGGATTTTTTTTTTTTGTGGTATTGACCACTCTTCTCTCAAACCAATTTGAAGACAGTATTAGTTCGTTACTTCAGATATCTCTAGTTCCAAAGGGAACTTTAAACTGTGCTTTCACTTTAAATTGCTCATCTAAGATTCTGTACTAATTGCCCACCATCAAACGCAATTAGCAATTCTTTCATGTGTGGTTTATGTAATGTAATACTTCAATTACATTATTCATTCAGGTTCTGTTTTGGATTATAGGCTGAAAATTCTTTATTAGTGTAGATGTAACCATGCTGCTGGAGTTTTAAAAAATTTACTGATTGAATAATTAATTGGAAAAGAACAAGCTGCAGATTTCTGATGGATTTATGAGACAATTACTCTGTCATGTGAATATCTATCTTACACTATAGAAAACAGTAGAAAAATATCTTGATTGTAATGTGACAGTCAATTACAATCAATAAATAAATTGATTTAACAATAAATATGAGATAGTTCATAAACAATAAAACAATAAATATGAGATAGTTCTAAAATTTGTAATAATCCACTTATTGACATTAAATTAATTATATAATGCAAAAATATTTTCCATGCATTTTCTACACTGTTAAGAAATATTTGGGAGCCAAGTGAAGACACTAAAAACTAACAAAAACATCCTTTGATAAAAATAAAAAAACGGATATACAGTATTTAGTACTGTAGTGCAAACTTATATTTAAAGCAATAAACAGTCAATTATGGAAAACAAGACAAATGCTTAAGATTCACATACTGTACATACAGTATATAAAAATGCTACCAATCACTGAAAACCACAAGGCAATCAGTTTGGGAGGTAAAAAAGTCCAAAGAAACACTACATGGCAGAAGAGAGATGCAGAAAATTTTAACTCTGATGATTGATGATGGTCTTGATTTCTGCTCTCCATATCTGATAATCCTTTGAAACAAAGTATTTGAAATGTTTTGGAAAAAAAAAATACAAACATGGCTCTTTCATTGTTTTAAGGAATTTTTAGGAGGCTGTGATATACAAGAATGTTTTTTTGTTAATTGTATGCTGTTTTTCTCTATTTTTTTTCAAAGACGATTGGCTACATGGAGCATAGAATCATTAGGCTGGAAGGGACATCTTTTTTGTATTGTGGTGACCAGAAATGGACACAGTATTCCAATGCGGTCTCAGTAGGATTAATTCTCATCGGATTATATGAAGCAAGCAGACACTTAGATGTACATAGTATAACTTGCAAATATATTTTAGAAAGCTACTGAAAATTTTTTATTCCATTATCAGTTCTAATTCAGAAACAGGTAGTGATATATCAGTAACTCCCACCTTTGTCAAAAGTGAACCGCTGTGGCATTGCTGATATCAGATGAATAATTTGCTTCTCTCCAATGACAAAAATATTGCAAAATGCAATGTCTTTTCCGATGGATATTTTAAATGACAGAGTAAACTACAGCACCAACCCATGCATTTATAACCTTGTGTTAGGCTACTATTCTAACTTTTTCTTAACTACTTCTGTGTCAGCTGAACTTCAGGTCTTTCAAAACAGCTTTCTTTTTAATATTTGTGAGTCTATTTCAAAAATGATATTCTTTCTGGCTTCAGCAAAAAGGGAGTGATTTGTGCACCTACAGGTGTACTTGTTTAGTGTCCTCTATGGCACAGATTGGACAGATTTTGTAAAAGATAGCATTACTTTTAAAGAAACATGCAATTTGACAAGTGATTGCATTTTACCTTCATTTTATTGCCATATTTTTATCACACTTATTGTTTTCCAACTGTCAGTAAATTGCTCATTTTCTTAGTCTATTACATTTGTAGACCTATTTACTGTTTATAAAGCAATATGCACTTACAGGTTTTGGAGATGGCTTGGGCTCTGAAGGTCGCATGTGCAAGTGGGTCATCATTGCCTGAAGACGTTCACGTTCTTTAGAAAGCTGTTAAAGAAAGAGTGAGATCAGAAGCATTTTAGAAATGACTAATAACAGCTATTTTATTTCATGTGATACATCTTATCTCTGAGACTGTTATGGAGTAATGTTCCTGCATATCAAAGCCTATGTCAGTGAAAACTTTTATAGAGGAGGAAAGGGAACTTGGATTCTCAGGAGTGAAGGGAGAGAAAGAAGAAAGCTGTATAGCTTTTGTCATGTTTAAAAGGTCAAAGAAAACAAATAATACTTCATCTTTTTGTCAATAAGAGAATTGAGGTCATTACTGACTCAACAGTAGCAAGTTACTAGGTCTGTAAATTATATGGCCCATAGTGTCTCTTTACAATCCTATGGACACTATTAGCAATGGGCTAGTGCCAACAGCTGTGAAGAGGTGAAGGGTCCTCATAGCATGGTGCCTGCCAAGACTGTTTATACTTTTCATCCATTCCCATGAGGTTCAGTTAGTGCCCCCTGCAATCTACCATAATCAATCTAATTCAATAGAGTGACAGGGACTAGGCAGTGTGAAATGTTGAACTCTGCCACTAAACTGACATCTGCACTGTTCTAGGTCTCATTACAACGGATGGACCTTACTTTTCTACAGTCATACAAAAGAGGGGGGAGGGAAAAACTCATAATTGGTCACCCTGAAAGCAGAAAGTCCATTGAGACTTTTATATCACAACATAATATTTGTAAATGTAAATTGCACCTCAAAGAAAGCCTTCAACATGGTTCACAAAAAGACCGCGATTATTTGTGGCCCTCTCCTTTGATTATATGATGATATTATAATATAGTACTCAACAATTATATTTAGTTTTGTATATCTAAAATGCAAAAATGATCATTCAATTTTTAAAGGCCCAATAGTATCATACACATAGATAAAAACCCTAAAAGCACTATGCCAACAAAAGTAACTTTAATATACTAAACAATGCATTAAATGAATACTCTAAAATTTTAGTGTAAAAACTTCTTTTCCATGTCAAATTCATAAATGATTGTCCTTGTGTTTTGTCCCGGATTCAGAATAAGGTACTGGTTAGTATAAAATGCAAATAGTTGCAATAGTTGCATACAAACACACACATACACACTTTTCTGAGGATTTGGATGGGTAAATAAGGCAGTCTTCATACATATAAATAAAAGAGGATGACACTACAATTATTTCATTTCCCACTGTTTAATTCAGGCCAAAAAAATGGAATCGAAAGAGGTTAACTATACATGTTTAAAAACAAAACAAAAACCCATAGCCCCAAACCCATACAACCCATGCTTGTATGATATGAGACTTTTCCATACTATGATAGCTATCACTTTTGCAGAATGAGCACGAAATGTAAAATGGTAACAGTAAAACAGTTTAGGGATATAAAGGAAGACATGTTTTAAATCAGGAGTGTCAAACACAAGGCCCGTGGGCCGGATCTGGTCTATGATGTGGTCAGATCTCACCCACGGGGCCATCTTGGAAAACGCCCACATCACTTTGGCCCAGTCTACCCAATGCAAAGAGGAAACATCGTGCCAGTGTGGCTTCGGCCTGGTCTACCCAGTGTGAAGAGAAAATATGCCAGCAGTTTGGGGAGTGGCGTCATGCTGGCCACGCCCACCCATTGGCCACACCCAGTGAGTGGCGTCAAGCTGGCCACGCCCACCTCCCTCTCAGAGGTCAACGATAGCCCTGATGTGGCCCTCAATGAAATTTGTTTGACACCCCTGCTTTAAATAGATTACAGTTTAATTGGTCTGTGCTAAAAAGAATGTTAAATATAATTCCGCTAGTGCTTATTTTTGGTAAAAAAACATTTTCCATCTGTACAAAACATTTGATTTCCACATTTAAGTCTTTATTATTTTATTGGATCCTTTGTTAACTATCATATGCCGTTTGTCTGGTGGTGCTATCTCCAATTATACTAAATGAAAAATTTCTAGTAATTTGTCTTTCCCTTCCTCACCCCACTTCCCGAATGATTGAATCTACATGTAAAAGGAGATTCTGAGAACCAATTTACATTAGCCATTTTAGGAATGATAATGTTAGGGGTTGTTTTAATGGAGAGTATCTACACTATTCTTAGATGCCCAAGGTACATTATTCTGAGAACCATCATATACTAAGATAAAATCAAAGCCATTATGTGAATTAAGAGCAAGATTTCTGGATTCTAAAAATATGGCCTTATGAGTCTCCAAACACATATTTTCATAACTATATTGCATGATGAAGTAGGTTGAAGACTTGTCTACAAGGTGTCAAAAATCACTAGAATGTATAGAAAGTCAATATGGCAAATAGCAGAGTTAAAGTTAAATGTTTAGTTGTAGATTAATGATGTTATCGGCATGCATTTATGATGTTGTACTTATGTTTATGAACTTTTGCTTTAAAAGGTAGTTGAAAATTTATGTGAATACAAAAGATACAGAAAATAAATTAATCCAGATTTGCATAATGGCTTGTCACCTACAGACATCCCATTTCCTAAAGGCACAATTACCAATAAAGCTTAAAAAAAATGATAGTTAAAAACAATTTTTAACATAAATGGAGTCAAACCTCATGAGTGCTTATTTAGAAAAAAATACTCCCTGACTTCAGTGGCTTATTTCTAAGTAGATGTTTAAATTGCATAGCTTAAGGTAGTTAATTAGTATTTAGAAATTTGATTTATTTCAAAACATACAAGCAGATATTAAAACATGTTCAAAAATGTTAGCCCATATATATATAATTCCATAAGAAATTAAGACAATTTTCTCAAGGAAAAATATATTCAGAATATGGATATATTTTCAAACCTGTATTTCTAATTGTTGGACCACCTGCATTTGCACCCGACACTGAGCAGTGCTTCGGTCATCCAGTGCATGTTCATTATTAAGGTGCCTAGTAAAAGAAGAAATAATTAAAATAATTAAAAATATAGAACATTAGATAGAGATAGATAACCTTTTCAGTTCTACTGCTTCTCTTTCTCTCTGTGTAGGTTCTGTAAACACAATTCTTACATCAGAAAGCTAGTTACTGAAATCCAGTTTAAATCCAAACTGCTGTAACAGGCATAATATAACTACTTTGCAAGAAACTCCTCTATTTCCCTAATGGAATTCACTGCAAAGTAGTTTGGAAAATGCAACTGAGCAGTCTTGGTCCTCAATATAAGAGATCAGACACACAAGAAAATGGTGCACAAAGGTACAATGACAAGGGGAACAAATTTAACACTTATTTTATAAAAGAGCTAGTCATGGGTACCTATAATAGGAGTAAAGTAACATCACATGTGTTGTGATGATGCAAATGGTACTAATTATAATGGCAAATTCATATCATATATGTGACATAATGTAATTTTGAATTTTACTCAGATGCCTATATAACTAGTTCCTTTTACCTCACAGTTGTGAAGGGATAGACATGTCTAAATAAATATGCCTAAACGTTTAACCACACATCTTTTTATGATTTGAATCCACTTACTAAATCTGAACTTTCCCCTCTCCGCCAAATGAAAAGGGCACATTTTGGTAATAACATTTGGGTCTTTTAATGAAAACAGGTACCATTATGTCTACCTTTCAACACATAGCCTGTGAATTTAGCAAAAAAAGCATTTCTGGAAGAACAATGCAAAAATCAAAGGATACAGAATTGGAAAATGGAGAAGTACATGTAGATGAAAGAACGCAAATAAAATACAAATGTGATCATTACAAATTTGCTGATCACATTATGAATGACAATATATACTTATACAGGGAAAATATTCTGCTTGATAAAGCAGCTTGCATTTTCTACACCTATATCTTCATATATAAGTGAGAAATTCTATCTTCCAGTCCTAGGGAAAAAGCCATAAGTACCTATGTTTCTTACTAGGCTTACCATATAGTTGACTGAACAGGACATAGAATAAAATAGAATAGAATTCTTTACTGGCCAAGTGTGGTTGGATACACAAGGAATTTGTCTTGGTGCAAATGCTCTCAGTATACATAAAAGAAAAGATACATTCGTCAAGAGTCCAGAATCATAAGGTACAACACTTAATGATAATCATAGGGTACAATAAGCAATCAAATCATACTAGGAAACAGTCAATATAGATCGTAAGGATACAAGCAACAAAGTTACAGTCATACATCCACAAGTGGGAGGGGATGGGTGATAAGGAATGACGAGAAGATTAACAGTAATAGTAGGGCCGACTTTGTAATAGTTGAACAGTTTTGAGGGAATTATTTGTTTAGCAGAGTGATGGCTTTTAGCAGAGTAATGTTGTTGTGTCTAGTTGTTCTGGTGCGCAGTGCTCTATAGTGTTGTTTTGAGGGAAGGAATTGAAACAATTTATATCTGGGATATTTTCACAGCCCTCTTTTTGACTCGTGCAGTATACAGGTCCTCGATTGAAGGCAGATTGGTAGTAATTGTTTTTTCTGCAGTCCTATTCTGCAGTCCATTCATTTTTAAAGAAAAGTAAGTGACCTGTTTTAAGTTTTCAAGTTTATTTCACTTTTTAAAATTTTCTAAGTAGTATAATTGAAGGAGGTATGTCAATTCCAGAAGAACCATAGGAAAACGAGTGTATGGGTGAGTTTTTTGTTTGATTACTTGTGATTTAAATGACTGATATCAAAATTACAGTAAGGAGCTGATGTATTAATTGACAATGTGACACATCACAGAATTTTGGTCTGTGCAGATATTTTAAAAGTATCTCTATGATATATTAGTGCAATTAAGGTGGTAGTAAATGGGATAATTAATTTGATTTCAACCTCAATTATTCACCATTTCCAAATAAATATGCATTAGAACTTGAATCTAATAAACAGGGAGTTTTTTAACTAACAATAAGTGAATGGATGAAATACTTCTATCAATGAGTAACTATTACTCTATTAAGTAATATTTTTCATGATATTTGAATGTACACTGGTGGCAGGTATACTGGAGTTATCTCTATTCATAGGATATGATTGTTGTCAACATTCCTAAGTAACTATCAGCACTTAAATTATATAAGCATTGCATGAAAACTTTGCCATCATTGGAAGGAATGTGGAAAAAGTATGTCACATGAACACAACGTATTACAAAGCAATGAAAAAGAAACAAAAATTACTCTATCAAATTATGTCCTAATATCAGTTTTTTTATATGATTTAGATTTCATAATAGCTTCTTTTCTATGCTTTCAAGCTCTTAATACAATGAAATTTCTTTATGTACACATTGACTTATAATGGTGTACTGTTTAGCAAAGAATGACGTAAGAAACTTTGATAACAAGTAGCCTTGTGCTTTGAATGTAATATTAGACTTGGATAAAAAAGTTGTTTAGTTATTTATAAAATTTATACAATTGGCTCAGTCCAGGCTCTTCTTTAAAGCTTTCAATGATGAAGCTCTCACAACTTCTGAAGGCAAACTACTCCATTGGTTGATTGCTCTCGCTGTCTGAAAATTTATCCTTATTTCCAGGTTGATCTCTCCTTGTACAGTTTTCATCCATTATTCCTTGTCTGACTTCAGGTGCTTTGGAAAATAGCTTGACCCCTTCTTCTCTGTGGCAGCCCCTCAAATATTGGAACACTGCTATCATGTCTCCCCTGGTCCTTCTCTTCACTAGACTAGCCATGCCCAGTTCCTGCAACAATTCATCGTATGTTTTAACCTTCAGTCTCCTAATCAACTTGGTTGCTCCTCTGCACTCTTTTCAGAGTCTCAACAACTTTTCTACATTGCGGTGACCAGTGGTGGGATTCAAAATTTTTACTCCTGGTTCTGTGGGTGTGGCTTGGTGGGCATGACATAGCTTGGTGGATGTGGCTTGGTGGGCATGGCATGGGATGGATACTGTAAAATCTCCATTCCCAACCCACTCCAGGGGAAGGATACTGCAAGATTCCATTCCCTCCCCACCCCACTAACCTGATTTCCAGCTCCGTTCTCCTGTGCAGGGCAACAAAAGAGGACCCAGCCAATCAGCTGGGACTCAGGAAGCAGAGAATAGATGGGGGCGGGACCAGTCAGAGGTGTATTTGCCGGTTTTGCGAACTACTCAAAATTTCCACTACCAGTTCTCCAGAGCTGGTCAAAACCTGCTAAATACCACCTCTGTTGGTGACCAAAACTGGATTCATTATTCCAAGTGTGGTCTTACCAAGGCATTATAAAGTGGCATTAACATCAATGCCAACTGCTAAAATCCAATCACAGATGGGAAGGGCAGGGATAGGTGGGAGAAAGATGGGATGTGTTATTAATCAATCGAACACCTCCAGTGTGATACTTTCCCATTGGAACCCTAAGATAACTGGCAGACCCCACTAGCTGGAATAATCAGGCCAACAGGTCCTGCAGCCTGCCTACTCTGCTGGTATGGGTGAGATAGGTCAATCCTACTGGGATTAGATGGTCCCAGGGGTGGGATTCTACTGGTTCTATAGAACCCCTTGTTAACTTTCTAAGCAGTTCTGAGAATAGGTAGTTAGAAGAAATCCCCTTTTGTTTTTTTTCACCCTTTATTACATTCCTTTATTCCATTACCTTTATTACATTCTTGGCAGTATGCCTAGACTGTCTCTGAAGGAGGTTTTTTAATTTTCTTAAAGGGGAAGGGTTATTTTAAGGTTTTTACACTGCTGTTGGGAGGAGACACTCCCCTGGATATACTTCCAGCCACATGCAACCACCAGCACTTTGAAGAAATAATTGAATAACTGGAAAGGAGCTTTTAATGACAAGGAACCAAGATGAGTAACATTCAGCAAGACTTCTCGGCTAGCTAGAAGACTGACATTCAAATGTGTGGTTACAAACCCTTTCTGAGTTTTGGTCTAAAACTGAAGTTAAATCCTGTGTTTACGGATGGGATAATTTTCCCTATTCAGCTTTGTTTGGAAGGAAAAAGGTTAATCTGTGTTCCTGAAAAGAAACTGGGTTGAGAAATCTGGCTAGTTCCTGTATCTATTTATTCTGTAATTGGTTTAACAAGCAACAGATACTGATTTAATTATTTGTATTGTATTTGAACTTTTCCCTGCCTTATGGTTTCTTTTTCTATCTGGGGAGTGGGGTCTTCCTTTAGTGGTATCTGGCACTGTCCTTTTGGGATGTACTTTCAAGAGGCAGGATGCAAGCTTGGCACTGATTTTTTTACTGCCTTTCTGGGGGGCATGTGACCTTTCCTTAAACCTGGATGATTTCCTTAGGATATCTTGTGAGGTGAGCAGCTGCTATCTTTAAGTGTTGCAAAAGGTTCTAAGGATTGCTTTTCCTTGGGTGTGCTCTTTCCGGAGAGCTTAAATGACCTCTGGATTTCACTTTATGAACAAGAATTGGCTGCTGATAGTTATCATTGCATTTTAACTATTTTAATTCCTCAAGGTGCTCTGGCACCCTGCCTGATTTGTAACTCCGGCTTGCAGGTATTTTTAATCTAATGCAGCTTTTTGCAAACAAAGAAGCTCTTTGCATTTTTGTACAGGTAATCCTTGACTTACAATAGTTCATTTAGTGACCATTCAAAGTTACAATGGCACTGAAAAAAGTGACTTGTGACCATTTTTCACACTTACAACTGTTCCAGCATCCCCACAGTCACGAGAAGCCAGGCGAGGAGAAGCGCCCCTCGACGTGAGTGACATTGAGCTGGCCATGACCACCCAGTCACATGACCACCAAGCCACACCCACCAACTAAGCCATGGCCACAGAACCGTTTGTTAAAAAGTTTGAATCCCACCCCTGGATGGTCCTGTCAGTAGCCTGGACCTATTCCATGAGGGGCTTTAAAGATTATTACCAACACCTTGAATTGCACCCAGAAGCAGACTAACAACCAATACAGTGTGTAGAGACATTCTTTGAGCCCCAAGAACTGTCTGCACCAGCTGTAGCTTCTGAATGCTCTTCAATGGTAAACTCATGTATGATCTATTACAATAGTCCAATCATGAGATGACTAGGGCCTAAACAACTGAGCTCAGGACTCCTGATACAGGAAAAGATTGCAACTGGTACACAACCTGAATTTGGGCAAAGGCTCTCCTAGCCATGATTGCTACCTGCTCTTCAAACAGGAGTCATGAGTCCAGGAAAACCCCTAGTTGCAGACCAGATTTGTCTAGGATAGTACCACCCCATCCAGAGTAAAAAAAATGACAAAGGGCCCCATGTAACCAAAGCCATTTGGTCTTTCCAGGATTCAGTTGAAGCCTGTTGTCTCCCAAATACTGCAAGACAGCAGCCACAGCTTCATTTGGGTCACCAGGAATGGAAATATAGAGTTGGGTATCATCAGCATACTGCAGATACCTCAATCCATAGTAATGGATGATCTCACCCAGCAGTTTCACTCCTATTAACACAGATTTGAACTAGCCTTGAAGAAAGGAGCCGAACCAGTGCAAAACTGTGCCACCCAGCACCAGTCCCCATAGCAGACCCAAAAGGACACCATGGTCGATGGTATTGAGCATGGATGCACTACCCCATCCTGCTCTTATTAAAGATTATTGACAAGTGCAACCAATGCATTTCCATCCCATAATCGGGCTTGAATCCTGACTGGATGAGGTTCAGACAATCCATTTCATCCAGGACCCTCTGAGTTGCCAGATCACCATCTTTTCCACAACCTTCCCCAAAAAGTGGATGTTGAAAACTGGATGAAAACTGTTCATGCAGGTGGGATCCAGTGATTTTGTCTAAAGGAGGGGGCAAACTAGGATCTCCTTAAAAGCTTCCAGAAATGTTTCTCCTCTAGTGACATATTAATTACTGCCAGAACTCTCCTGCTAGTCTTCATCCTGGAGGCTTTCACCATCCAGGAGGGACAAAGATCTAACTGACAGGTGGTGTCACTGACAACATTGAGGACCCTGTCCACTTCATCAGGGCCAATAGGGTCACACCATTCCCAGATAATCGGACAAGACCTCTCCCCAGGCATCTCACATGGACTATCTCCACACATGAGATCCAACTTTTTCATCAGGTGCTGAGCGTGGCACTGCAGATGATTACCCAAGCTCCCCTGATCCAGGAGGGTGGCCCAAAACAGAGCTGCTGGGCAACACTATGAGGACGCAATAATAGTGGAAAATAATGCTGTTTTGCCACTCTTACTGCCATGTGGTAGGCCTTAATAGCGGTTCTAAGTCATATCCAGTTGGAGTCATCCCTTGCGATCCTCCAGCAATGCTCTAGGCCCTTTCAGAACCTGCAACCCCTCTGTGAACCATGGGGAGAGTCAGAAATGATAGGTCAGCAGAGGCCCCAGAGGC
This sequence comes from Pseudonaja textilis, assembly GCF_049901715.1. Taxonomy (NCBI): domain Eukaryota; kingdom Metazoa; phylum Chordata; class Lepidosauria; order Squamata; family Elapidae; genus Pseudonaja; species Pseudonaja textilis. Next base: position 3,775,591 of record NC_141994.1, on the reverse strand, counting down.
CACATGTTGTTGCTGTTCAGTCATGCTTTGCGACTCCATGGATCATAGCACGCCAGGCCCACCTGCCCTCCACTGTCTCCCCGAGTCTGCCTAAACTCATGCCCACTGCACTGATGACACTCATCCACTCCTGTCCCCATCTCCTCTTCAATCTTTCCCAGCATCAGCGTCTTTTCCAATAACGAAAAGGGAAGAGCAGGCTTGAAATCCTAAACCAACTACAAGATTGTCTGGATTATCTAGAATTACTTCCCATCTTTCAACCTATGATTCTACAGGGGATAGTTGTGATGATAAGTGGATGGGAATGTTTCGAAGGAAAATTAGAATAAATATATACTATTAATAATATAACTTAACTACTGTATTTTTCAGACCATAAGATGCACTTCCCACTCCCAAAAAAAGTGGGTGGAAATGTCAGTGCATCTTATAGAGCAAACACACATTTTTGGCCTCCCAAGGCCTCTGTGCATCCCGTTTTGCCCTCCCCGGCATCCAAACGCATTCTACAGGCCAAACATGCTTCCCTTTTCAGCCTCACCAGGGTCAAGAAGCACTCTGCAGGCCAAAAATGTGCCTGTTTTTGGCCTCCAGGGTTCCCATTTCCAGCCTCCCTGGCATCCAGAAGCACTCTGCAGGCCAAAAACATGCCCACTTTTGACCTCCCTAATGCTAGGGAGGGCAAAAACGAGACCCTTGGAATCCTCCAGAGGCCAAAAATAAGCACGTTTTTAGCTTGTCCTTCTGGACACTAGGAAGGGCAAAAACGGGACGTGTGGAGGCTTTGGGAGACCAAAAATGGGCACATGTTTGGCCTTCAGAGTGCTTCTGGATGCCAGGGAGGGCAAAAATGGGATGTGCAGAGGAAAAAAAACTATGCTTTTCTTGTTTTCCTCCTCTAAACCAAGATGTGTCTTATAGTCCGGTACGTCTTTTGGTCCAAAATATATGGTAAATATCTTGGACATGGAGTGAGAAAGTATTGCCTTCCTGTACTTGTAGCAAGTCCATATTTACCCTGTTGTTTGTGGAAAAACAATCTTCAACGTCTATTTTGATTTCTTTGAGTGTGTCCATGTGTGCATGGAGTATGGCATATATAAGATAGAGATATAAGACTAATAACATCAACAAACGTCGGTGGAAAACTTTTTATATGAACAGGCAAGTTCATGTGGAAGATTATATTGTACAAAGTGCAAGAATTATATTATATAAGATTATATTGTACATTATATTGTATATTATATAAGATTATATTGTATTATATAAAATTATATTGTACAATGTGCAAGAATCAAGGGGAACATAAAGATATCCATTCTATTTATATACATCATCAGTTAGAAAGAGAAGAGTTGGAGAGACATGAACAGTGGCTATAGCTAACAGCTTACACAGCTGCATTTTCCATTTGATTATTCCTTCAACATAAGGAAATGGATATTAAGTTTATTGACGAGGATGTTGGATAAATATCATGAGCAGGGTATTTAGAAATGGATAACAGATCTTAAAGGCCCAAACTATTGCTAAGATCTTGTCATCTCTCCCTTGGACGACTCCACAGATACCTCCTCAGATGTCAGTTCAGGGAAGAATGAGACCTTCCTGGCACGTCAGGAGTTGAGTTGTTTGATGGCTCTGAATGGCCATCTGGAACGGATTTGGAGGAAACTACAGCTGGGGAAAGTTTGCAGTGCAAATGGCCAGCAAAGTGGAAGAAGAACTGCCTTTTGCACCTCATCTTGGAACATGTAGGGCAGAGAAAAGGCAGGAGCAGAGAAGGTCAAGCCAGACTACTCAAGAGGAGAAGGCCCCACCTGTCTTGATGGGCTGCACTGGAAGCTGGCTATTTATCACAGCAGACTGATGGAGGTGTTGCTGGGAAAACATGTTTGTTTTCTAGCTGTTTGTTTGATCATCATGATTCCTGCTTCATTCTGGATTGACCCTGTGTTTGGAATTCTGCCTTGGAGACTCTGAAGTTTTTTTTTGCCCTTGGAGATTTCTTGTGTGTGGATTTAAGTTTGTCTGGTGGAGTTATTTTGTTTGAGCAACTTTCAAGTGCTTTGTGGACTACTGGGTCCTTGCTCTGTGGACTAACCTTGATCTGCTCGTGGCTGGACTTGATTCGGACAGTTTTGTGGTTTTGGTGAAGGGAATTGCCGGGAAATATAAATAAACTCACTAAACCACAGTTACATGTATGTGTGAGTGAAAGGGGCAGCACAGATCTAAAGTATGTTTTCAAAAGGTTTTTTCCTGTATTACATATTTAACATTCCAAAGAAATAAACAAGGGTAGGAGGTCAGAGAGTGTCTGCTTTAGAATTTACATGAGAAGTGTAATAAAACTTACAACATAGCTTCATTTGTCCTGTAGTCTTTTCACAGCTAGGAAAAATAATATTGGTCCTATCACCGCATCCTCAAATATAATATTTATAGGAAAGATATTTGTAAGAAAGATTCAAAGTGTATGCTGAATGACTGGAGAATTAGAAAATGCAGACACTACTAGACTTAGAGTTAGTTCTTAATTTACCTCCAATAGGAACCACTTACTTTTAAAACTAGTTACAACAGGTGTTGTTTCCAACACTCATTCTAGGCAAAAGCTACAAATGTTTCCTGTAGACAGACACAAGGAAATGCTGTTTTACATGTACAGTTTTATACATGTATACTACTTTGATATCTGTCTATATTACTGAATGCTTTTTGAAGTCTGAAGTAAAATTGTTGATAGAGAAGGGAAGATAAAAAGATGATCTCTCTAGGTAGTTTTGTGTTCGCTAGATAACAAATGTTATCTAACATATGTATAGAGCCATGTATGCTGATCCATACATAGCTATAGTATCAAACACTAATTGGAAGATATATGGATAACCTACTTTATCTAGGATGCCCTGTGGATGATATTCTAACTTCTCAAGATCTTCCCTAAAAAGAGAATTTAGAGATTGAGTTGAAGTTGCTTAATACAAATCAAGAAATGGCTTTATTATAATTTTTCATTTTGATGACAATTCCCCTTCTCTTAAAGAAATATTAATCACCTCCAGAATTCAGCTGCACACATATATTGCAGCTGCCAAAAGCCAAAAATGGCTTGAACCAAGCTGACAGATCACACCACTTCTTCAATTTTAAGATTAAAAGTATCCCAGATCAGATTTCAAAATATAACTTCAACTGTCTGACTAGACTGTGCTCCGTTGGCATCAAAACGTGAACAAATATGAGTATCTTTATCTGCAAAGAATCTCACAAACAAGTCACTGCAGCCTGAATGTATAGTACAGATACAGGATAAGAGTCAACAGAGAACCACACTTGCTTTGTTCCTTTCATCACAAATGATATGCCCAAACATGGACATATACCTGTAATTTGTCATTTTCACTCTTGATCTAGTTTAGGCTTTGTAAATTGGACTGTTTCTTCAGTCATTTAATTTCCTGGAGCTTCTTGGTAAACAAAGGTATCCCCAGCATAATTATTACACAAGGACAATTTTGTCAGAACCCTGGTCATTTCCATGTTTTTAAGATGGATTAGTCTTGAGAAGGAATTGCCTGCCAGTTCACAGGGAAATTCTCAGTAATATAAAACACCTTCTAAACATAGAGTTGTTCTGTGCGAAATGCCAGATTTGAGTCTTATTACAAATGAATTCACAAAAGCAAAAGTTCCTCTGCAAAAGAGAAAAGTGACTTTCCTTCTAAGAGAACAATTATTAATTTCTTAATATGTAGAAAGTGTGTATCTACATCACCAGTCTCTCTTTTAAGACTAGCTAAAACAAATATCCATGAACAAACAGACAAAAATATATTTGTGGACATATCCAGTGCAAGAATATTAATATTTAATGATATAGATAATATTCTTAGGTAGAAAGAGAACATAGATAATTAGTATAGAAGAAGATGCATTAATGAGTTCAAATGCTGCTAGATTTGTATGCAGCATTCTATATCAGCATGAAGTAAAAAAAGCAAGCAGCATAAATTTTATCTGGGAACGATTTGCTTTCAGATACATTTTCAGATGACACTTGGCTAGTTCTGTTAGTGTCTATGTAATCTTGTACTCTTCATTTTACTATCTGCTCAGAAGAATCCAGGAATAAAACACTAAATGCTAGATATCAGAGTGCAATTCAGAATACTACTGACTGGATTGGTACTTGGCTCAACCCAGCTTCCATTGCAGTTTCTGATTCTTTATTTAAAAAACACTCCTCCCAAAGTAATTATCAACAGAATCACAAGCTAGTTACTTTTCAACAACAACAAAAGCATAACAGAACTTAAATAAAATTAAAACAGAAATGTATAACCGGAAAGTAACTTTCCACAATGTTTATATTCATAAAATTATTATTTAAATGACCCTTCACTTTGCTGATAATTGTACAAAACATATTTAAACTAACTGGATGGTACTCAATGCTTTATAGCAGGAGTGTTAAACTCAAGGCCCGCGGGCTGGATCTGGCCCGCAATGTGCTTAGATCTGGCACAACAGCAGGCTTGCCTTCAAAGATTGCTACAAGTGGCCCATTTGCACGCAGACACCCCATTTTCATGCAAGCATGCTCTGTGGGACAACGGGATCTCATTCCTCCCCCAGCATGGCGAACTCCGGTGGACTAGATGAGGATGTGAGGGACGCACTCAAACAGTAAGGCCTGAACATGTGAGTGAGCAGAGCACCTGGGCCTTGGACGATGTTGGTTCCTGAACCCAGCTGGTTCCATATTGACCTTCCCAGCTCCGGCCGTGGGATGGGTTGTTGAAGGAGCTCTGTTTGCAGACTTTAGTGGACAGGGAGCATCCCTGCCACAGCAGTGGTGGAAAGTAGTTTAGGGGTGGGGTGAGGAGCAGGAGACTGGCACCACAAACACTTTTCATGCCGAGAATGAACGTTTCTGGGTCCTGCGCAATATTATGGAACCCAGGAGCATCCATTCTCGGCGTGAAAAGCATTTCTAAGTCAACTCTCCTCTCCCTCCTTCAAAGGCAAAGAAACAGCAGCAGAGAGGAGACAGCTGTTTGCAAGGTAAGTGAGTGGCAGGCAGAAGAATAAGGTATCTTAAGTGGGTCAGGGAGGCCTTGAAGGTCTTTCTAACACTAGGCCCACCATGGCCTTCCCTATCCGGAGATACCTCACGTGCATTTAACGAATGGCAGGTTGGTATTCTTGAATTGTGAGCACTTGGGAAAGTATCCGCTCCTTGTGTGTTGCAAACAGCCTTTTCCAGTGGGCAAAACAGGACAAAGCAGAGTGGGGGAAACATTTTCCTTTGCTACATTTCCAGTCCGAATTAGACCATGGCAGGGTCCCTACAGGAGAGCCCTTTTAAGGATTATGTATTAATAGAAAAACAACTAACTTACCTCTGTTCTTAAACACCAGAGCTGTTTAAGGAAAACAGCTAAAACAGAGGTTTTGACAGTTTGACAGTTTTGCTGTACTGTTGTCCTCCACGAAATGCAAGCATGGGAATTAACTGAGCTTGCTTTGTTCTCAGGCTTTAAAATGGCCACAAACTACTAGCAAAAGGGGTGTTTGATCACAAGGTGAGGAGGCATCGACAAATATTTCCCCCTTTGCATCTGAGCATCCAAGAAAGGACAGGAAAGGAGAAAGGGAAAGAGGAAAGAAAAAGAAAAGGGGAAGAAGGGAAGAGAGGAAGGAAGGAAAAAAGAAAGAGGGGAAAGAAGAAGGAAGATTATAATGAGAAAGAATGAAGGTCTGAAGGAAATTGGCATTTGGCCACCAGCAGCCCTGCTGCCTTTTGCCATCCTCTTGTCCCTTCCTTCTGACTTCTTCTGGTGGTCTCCCATCCTATCACTCAGGTTGCTTTGGTTACAAAGCCAGGGAGAGGGAATAAGCCTCCCTCCGACCCACACACTTTGCCCTCCCTCACACACCATGAGCAATTTGGCCAAGAAGAGTGAGTACAGCAGCAATGGAAGCTGGCCACACCCACCCTGGCCCAGGTCAACCACAACCCTGATGCGGCCCTCAATGAAATTGAGTTTGACACCCTACTTTATAGTTTTCGCCCTCCCCTAATGTATTTCAGATGTAGTTTAAGGAGTCCATTAGTAACTATATCCTCTTCCTATTATAGTAAGAATATGCTGTTCAGTCACAGTATCTGAACATCTTTTGAGATATTCAGAGTTTTTAAAAGTTCACTTATAGGTGTCTTGGATACAATACAAAACAATGTACTGATACAATATCTGAAAAGCATTTGAACAGACAGAGAATTCAGAAGATTCATTGATAAAAAAAGATACTCTGCAATCAGTAAAACAGACTTTAGGACCTGGCAATGTTGAACCCAGGAACTGAAATGGATTGTGATTGAATTTTCAGAGAGCTGAGGCAGTTTAGTAAATATTTAGTAAACTTACTGTTAGGATATATGGCACATAATAAAACCTGAAAAATGTTAAACAAATCTTGACTATTTATTAAATCAAATACATTTTCCTCCATGCACTATTTTTGTCTTCTTATTGCTGTTTTGCACAATTTTATTATGAACTGCTGAAATGTCATGAGGTTATTGTCATCCTCTTTTTTGGGTGTTGGATAGTTTAATAAGTTGATTATTTTTTTTCACATGATCAAACAGAAACTGAATTATCTCTGAACATGACATTCTATTTAGAGTTTTATTTCTAAGTTGTCATTGCAGCTCCAAGAACAGTTAGAAATGAAAACTGTTCATAGATAATGACAGTGCTGTTTATGATAATCTCTGTGGGGATGGGGCACTGTGTGTTCAGAAAACTGAGCTGGGAACTGCTTCTGACACAGACTCGTGTTTTCGTTCTTCTGCAGGCAGTCTTTAAACCATGTGTGAAATTTTTCCATAGAATTAACTATCAGCCAGGTTACAGAATAACATTTTTAGACTAAAAGAGGGTAGGGAAGTCGCTTTACGTAAGAAGACCCTGGTTGGATGCTGGTCAGTTTGAGAAATTGTCCATTCCCCAACCCTAGACTGTTTTGGAAACTTTTTTTATCTGCTATTTCAGCAAGTAAAAGAGTAAGTCGTATTTTGTGAAATGGGCAACTACATAATAAGATGAAAAAATTATGAATATGATGAATATGTCTTCATACTCAGAGAGGTGGCCTTCTGAAAAGAAAAATACACGCTATCTTTCTGTCTGAGAAATGGACGCCATCCAAAAAATCTTGTTTTATTTGGTAAACTTTGGAAGTGAAATTGACAAGACTAGGAACTGCTTAGTCTGGCTTCATTTATTTTCATTATTGAGATGCAAAATGAGAGGAATTTGGCAGATATTCTCTCAGCAGAGAACACTACTTCTTATTCCCAGGTTATGATGCTTCTAAACCAACCAAAGTTTCTATCAATGCAGGACAGAAGGGCCATACAAAACTATAGAGAATGAAATTCTTATTGGGCTATATAGAAGCCAGGGATTAAATTAGAAATAATCAAAAACATCTAATATGTATCATCTAGATTGGCAGCTTGTGAGAAAGAGTAGTCCAATGCAGTGAATGTGTAATTTAAAAAACTGAAGTATACTAAGCAGCTGTTTAATAATGTACTTAAAAACATGGAAGCACTAGACTATTACCAAGAGTGGCTGGCAGCCATTTAGACAAGAATCTTGAGATACGAAGTATGAGAACAGGGAGACTGAATCTTCTCCTGCCAATCATATTGGCCATTTAAACAGATAACCACCAGGGATTTTCAGTTTTGAAAAAAAAAAAAAGGATTTTCACACAGACTATCTGAGCTCATGACATATAGACACAAATACCATATGCAAAATATATTTGCATGTGAGATTTTAGTCCATCTCCATTCCTATTCATCTATTGCTATTTTAATAGGCACACATGCAATATCTTCACTTCTCTGGATTGGGGCACAAATGTGTTTACATTTTAATTCTACTTCTTCTTTGTATACTTAAAGAACTAAAAACCTGTAAAATGTTTGCATTTGTATATTCAAGTCTTAGAAAGACCTATTCCATTTATCTGGGCTGCTTTTATTAGGCTAGCAATGCTAGAGTACAATAATACTCAATGAGGTTTCGTCTCGATTGAATTTTTCAGTAGAACACAAAAGAACCTTGCCATTAAAATAGTCCTTTATTCTCCCATATGAAGGCGAAAGGTTTTTAAAGTGTTGTGATATTCAGTAATGAGCTTCTATCTAAATTATCATTGGTGACAAACTCACAAAGCACTTTGAGGACACATAGTTATGAAATGCCAGAGCTGCCACTTTCTTTCCTGTAATTATAGGCTAGCTTGCGAGCCTTCAGTGATCATTTATAGAACAGCCTCCAGTGGATTACTGAGAACTTGAAAACATACATACCTCTGCCACATTTCTCTACTCCTTTCCTTACTATTGTTTACCAGTGATATGTAAAATAATGGGGCCTATTCATTTCCCCATCTTAATTATGTCAATCAAAGTACAAAAATAGCACTAGATATAAATACAATGCCAGAGGACTAAATAAATAGGATAGAAATTAACATTAAATTATGAATTTGTGGATTTATGACTATTTCATACTTAAATTATTCTCTTTTATGCTTTTACAACCAACCCAGGTACATATTGCTGTTCAAAAATTCCCTATGATTTATAAATCAAGAACAAGATAATACTGAAAAATGAGAGGATTGGTAGATTTTTTTTTTCAGTCAGTGCCTAATTGCTGTTTCAAAATGCATATGCAAAAGGACATTTCATTAATCATTTAATCATGTCCCTTGCAGGAAGTTGGAACTAATGTTGCAAATATCCTTTTCATATGAATGCTTCATAATGCTATCTTATGCATTTGATATATTGCATATGTCATAAATTATAGCTGCTTCAAAAAGAACCAAGTGGATTGTTATCCCTTAAGATGCTTTTTACAAAACCTTTATTAAGTTTCCCCCACCTCCAACTTATTGCTGGTTCTTTTTCACAGCTTCATTCTAGCCCCCAATAATGCTCTTTCTGATGGCAAAGGTCCGTAAATTACCCATGCAATCACCAACACCATTTCACAGACCTGTTCTACTTCTACTGGTCTGCTAACAAGGCGATTACACACAAATTACTGAAAGCCTATGAAATATTTAAATGCATTCTACTCTGCTATGCATTAATAAGAGCAAAGCAAGCGCTGGAATTCTAGTAAGCTCCAGTCCCTAATGTCCCCTAATGAGCCTCTTACTGTGACTGCAGTTCAAACAGAGAGGTGAAGAAAAAATGCAAAGGGTGCCTTCAGAAAGGCAGCACTGAACAAACATTGTGTGAGCCAATTCTAATTTATGGGTCACTTTATAGGTATATTGATTTTTGTTTTCAAAATAGAATAAATGATGTGGTTGACTGATGTTCTTCCAAAACTGCAGGCCTAGGTAGGTAAGCTGCAAGGGTAGCACATGGAAAATATAAATATAAAGATGTTTTTTAAAGAAAACAATTAGGGAAACATTATAGCCTGACAAATGAAAGCATGAAAGCAAGAAAGATCTTCTTCCACTCGTCTATTTTTTCATTCTATTGATTTGTGACACTAAATAGACGTCAGCTTATCTTGCAATATAGCAAACTATTAAACCAATTTTAAAATGGGACTTTCAAATTTACTACAAAACACAGCATTTCTAAAGTCAAAAAGAGAAATATTTCTGAATCTAAGAATGTCAGAGGCTCTTTTAGGAAGTTGTTTCACTAATACACAGTGTAAATGGTATTTGCTTTATTTTGCATAAGCAGTGTGAGGAGTTGAAATACCAAATGTATGTTCTATTACATGTATGTCAGTTTTCATTAGTTGATTGTGTCAGATGTCTTAGTTTTGAGGAATGATGGAACTATAACTGAAAGACGCAATTTTCTGACAACTTCAAAGAATGCCGTTTTGAGGTCATATTTTGGGAACTAGACTGCATGCTTTCAGTCAAAGGGAAAAAAAACCTAAACAGTAAGTTAAAAAAAAGTGAATATAATATTTTTATCGCCTTTCATTCTCTCTTCCTCCCTCTCTCTCCCCCTCTCTGATTATGTGTGTGAGTGAGTATGTGTGTGTGTGTGTGCATACATGGCATCAAATGTCTTTTTAGTATTAATTAAATTATATTGCTCTTCCCATTGAATTCAATTATTATAGTTAGAAGGCCTTGAAATCTTTCGTGTCGGTAAGCTTTCCTATCTTTTTCACGGCATGACTTTTTCTCAATATTAACAATTCTGCCTCTATACAAAAAACATTGCCTGTCTTTGTACTGTGGATCATGTTTTGTTTTGCTGGTGTCTGCTGCATGCAGGCTAAAGAATGCTTGTGTCTGCTGACTTGAATGCTATAGTGTAAACCTTTTGATTTAAACTTCTAAAAGCCAAATCCATCTACACTCAAACTGACTTAGGACCAATGGAATGATAATTAGTTTTGCAGACAAAATACACCATACAACCAAAGTTTTGACATATATTATTACATTCTGACATTTATAAGACAGTAATGAAGAACTACTATTAAATTCTTTTAGTAATCTTTGAACTTCTTTGCTTGCTGACCTGCAAAACTCATTTTATAATAAAATTCCAAAAGAATTCCTAAGCAGTTTTGGCAATCTTTTCATTACACAATATTCCATTCAATCATTGTTCTTTCTTCGGTTCCGCAAGACTGTTTTCTGATCTAACCTCAAATTCTGACTTGCAGAATGTTTTTCCTTGGAAAAAAATCCTGAGCACATGAGTAAATATAAATTTACACAATAAAAACCTGAAAATCAACCAAATTTTCTTATGTATGAGTGTTCAAAGGCAGAACATAACAATCAAGGATTATAACGGTTTGCCACCTTGTATATCACATATGAATATGTATTTATGTATTTATATATATCCTGCCTTTTTAATCTTTACAAATAATTCAGGATTGCAAACATATATCTTCCTGCTCCTATTTTCCCCACAGTAACAACCCTGTGAAACGAATTGGGCTGAGAGAGAATGAGTGACCCAGAGCCATCCAGTTCGCTTTCATGGCTAAGGCAGGACTTGAATGGTTTCATGGTTTCTTGCTTTCTAGCCTGGTGCTTTAACCACAATCTATAAACTGTCCATTTCACTACCCAAAGCAACTCTGGTGGCTTACATATATGGGCTGCAGAAATCCAGGTAACTATTAGATATATCAAAGGGACAGTATTTTCTAAATTTCTGACATCTGCTGAGTCTCTGGGTGTCAACTTCAAACTCAACCTGGCCGCAGCCATCTTTCTGTTCGTCAGTTGCCACACAGAGGGGAAATGCATTACTAGACACAACAAATAACTTTCTCCTGAGAACCAAGGTCATCTCTACTGGTAACAAACAAGGTTGGGGAAAGGTTGACTGAAGAGTCCACCAATGTGTGTGTTCCAACTGTGATACTTGGGAACGGGGTTATTTCCTAGTTTAATTATACTGAAACTACAGGAAAGATTTACATTTGGTTTTACATTGAAGGTATGCTGATATGATGTACTCATTAAAGAAGACCTTTGAGAAAGAGCCAAGTCTCAGACTTCTGATTTGCTTGGATTCGTTAGTTGGAGCCTTGACACTGGGTTTTACCGCCTGCCTACCAAATAATGTGGCCCATTTAAGGTAACTAACTATATTGAAAATAATGGAGAAGCATTATTGATCACAGAATTCTTGGGGGAAAATAACGTATACATTTCAGTGTAGTAAAAAGTGCTTTGGTCAAGAGAGCAAGAAAAAATATTTTTTTATATTTTACATTTTTATAACTATAAATCATATTCTGAAAATTATTCTTTACTCCAAATCTTGTATTAAATATGAGAAATAAAACTACCATTTTTAAAGGGAAGCCTCTTTGAAATGACTTAGTACAGCAATTTTTTTCTATTTTTTTTCTTTAAATACAATACACATGCACACAATATATAATAAACTGAGCATAAAACCATCCATTTAAACAGGTCTTTTTTTTTAAGTTGAGCTTACTATATACATTAAAAGTATCTTAAGTCTATTACCAGAATACTTCTGAAAACAAAAACTAAATTTGGACAGCATTCTTCATGAATATTTTACTTCAGTACAATATACTTGCATTAGATCTATTAATAAGTATCATGCTGCAACTTACTGCATTCTTGCAAAGAGTACATAGGAACAAGGCTTTGAAAACTGCTACTATTAGACAAGTAGTGCCCTATATAGTTAATGGATTGGAGAAATTTTAGCTTGTTCTTTTGTCTTTAAATTGTAACTGAATTGATATAAAAGGGTTTTTTTTAAAAAAATTAAAATGGGTCTTTGCAGTGAAAGAGACAAAGAGCAGATACAAGCAGATTCAGATGACTGTAAACCATATCACCACTTCAAAAAGAAAGCTGAATTTTATGCCTTTTTAACGTTGGGCTTAAATCTAATAGAAAAGCACAATAATGTACTTGAGGCTTTTCTTTGGGACCACAATGAATCCTACGATTTCTAGGTTGTATACAGTCCACAAGAGTCCTTCGGCTTTGTAGATCAAGGTACTATATGTGACAACGATAGAAAATTAAGAAGTATATATACTCTGTGATATAGTACATGGAAATGAGATATACTGTACATTTGAACAGCCTATTTCAGAAGGCAGAAACTGATGTCAAAGGTGACAATTTCTTCTGATAATAAGCAGAAATAAATAGCAACAGTGATAAACAAGAAGGCCAGAGGTGGTATTTAGCCAGTTCTGACAGGTTCTGGAGAACCGGTAGCGGAAATTTTGAGTAGTTTGGAGAACTGGCAAATACTACCTCTGACTGGCCCGCCCCCATCTATTCTCTGCCTCCTGAGTCCTAGTTGATTGGCTGGTTTTTCTTTTGTTGCCCTGCACAGGAGAACAGAGCTAGAAAGCAGGTTAGTGGGGTGGGGAAGGAATGGGGATTTTACACTATCCTTCCTCTGCCACATCCACCAACCCACACCACACCCACCAAGCTATGTCATGCCGACCAAGCTACACCCACCAAGCTATGTCATGCCCACAGAACCGGTAGTAAACATTTTTGAATAACACCACTGAAGAAGGCACAGCTTATCAGTAATCTAAAACCTATTGTAATATATTGTATTTATTAAACCAAAGTCTTAAATAATAACTGTAAAAGAAATTACAAAGTAATTGTAAAAGGACTAAGCCAAACACTAATATAAAACTACATTCTGAATGGATAGAAGTATTTATACAAATTAGTTTTTTTGGATAAGAAAAAAATGGAGCTAAGCCAGTTACAACTCTTTTATAAATTACGCTTAGAACAATACACGCAGTATATGGGTTACTTTCAAATGGAATAATTTTCAGCAGCTTAATTAAATCCCAGAGGCAAACAATATAATTTCTTTAATCTATAAACAGAAATATCACAGATCATAATATTCTCTTAAAGTACTGTTCTGGAATTACTCTTTAAAATATAACTAAATCTTTTCCGCACACTTAAAAAGAGTAAATTTTAAAAGAATAGCAAACATAATTTGCCTTAAAATATACTAAGAAATATATGTATGTAAACTTGCAGGCATATATAAAAACACTTGTTTCTAAAACCATTATGAGCCGTACCTCTATGCTCTGCTGTTAAACTGCTGACTCTATCCCCCGTTGACTTTATACCATTTGTAACATAGGTCTTTCTAACATTTCTACCAACATCCTGGCAAAAAAGCAGTGCAATTTCAAATGAACTAATTAACTTAATTGTTGATGAAGCATGAAGCAGTTCATTGACCCTGTTAGTTGCACCATGACAACATAAGAGCATCAGCTTGTGAAGTTAGTCATCTATATAAATCTACGTATAACTTTTCATTAGGATTCTTTGTTCACGAAAGCATGACTGTTTTAGCAGACTGACTCCATTTGTGTTCAGTCCAGAAAGAAAATATAAGGTAATTACACAAACCTTATAAAATTGTTGGATACTTTGCTCATAATTTTACTTTTCTCTGATGTTGCTCCTAATTTTAAACATACACTCCACCTATTCATGCTGAATGCAAATAAATATGCTGGATTTTCTTACTATACTTCGCAGTATGACAGAATATAGATTTAAACAAAGGGTTAATGTAAAACCATGATAATATGGTGGGATGATGGAGAAACTGTAATTCTCTAATGCACACTTTATCTTCTCAAACATATTATTAAATGTTTGGAATTATGATTATATGTTCTAGTTATAATTATTTTGTTGGCATTTGTGCCAGCAAGGGATGAGCCTAAGGTATAGTGGCATTAGAAAAGTGGGAAGTCAACTTATAAATTTTCTACTTACTGACTTTTACCCAAAATGTGGGAGAATATTCTTAAAAACTACTTGTATTCAACATATGTAGCAAAATCTGTGGTATTTTGATCAAGATTTTGGTTACTCCTTCACATTTCTTGGTTTGAACATAGTATTGCAACATTTTCTTGGCATAGAAATTAAAACTGAACATATTTCTCTCGTGCTCCCAGCCTTCCAAAGCAAAAGTAGTGCTCTCGTGAAGCATTGTTCCATGCAGGTTGTTGTCCCAAAGTAAAGTAAGTAGGAAGGAGCTTTGGTGGTTGGGTTCTATAAAGGTGCTGGAGCTCCCAGCAGTGTTCACAAGCCAAGAAACCAAAAAGATAGCTGTTGCAAAATGATGAAAGCCCTGCATGGATGTGTGATATCAACACATGTGACTGCCAACTTAATTTTGGGAGGGACCTTCCAAACACCTTATTTTCCTAACTTAACAATGGAGCGTTCCAATAAAGGAGATTTCTTTGAAAGATACATTTAAGAACCAATGAATAAATTCAGATTCATAGTAAAAACAATGATTGTACATGCTAATTAAGAACCAGGGTGAGATTCTACTGGTTCTGACCAGTTCTATAGAACCCCTTGTTAACTTTCTAAGCAGTTTGGAGAACTAGTAGTTAGAAGAAATCTCCTTTTGGTTTTTTCCACCCTTATTACATTCTTGGCAGTATGCCTAGACTTACTGGCTCTGCAGGAGGGTTTTTTTTATTTTCTTAAAGGGGAAGGGTTATTTTAAGCTTTTTACACTGCTGTTGGGAGGAGATACTCCCCTGGATATACTTCCAGCCAAATGCAACAATCATCACTTTGAACAAATAATTGAATAACCGGAAAGGAGCTTTTAATGACAAGGAACCAAGATGAGTGACATTCAGCAAGACTTCTTGGCTAGCTAAAAAGATTGACATTCAAACGTGCAGTTACAAACTCTTTCTGAGTTTTGTCTAAAACTGGTTTTTGATGAAGTTTAATCCTGTGTTTATTGATGGGATAATTTTCCCTATTCAGCTTTGTTTGGAAGGAAAAAGGTTAATCTGTGATCCTGAAAAGAAACTGGCTGAGAAATCTGGCTAGTTCCTGTGTCTATTTATTCTGTAATTGGTTTGACAAGCAACAGATACTGTTGTGATTTAATTATTTGTATTGTATTTGAATTTTTTCCTGCCTCATGGTTTCTTTTTCTATCTGGAGAGGAGGTCTTCCTTCACTGCTTTAGTGGTATCTGGCATTGTCCTTTTGGGATATACTTCCAAGAGGCAGGATGCAATCTTGGCATGTGACCTTTCCTTAAACCTGGATGATTTTGTGAGGTGAGCAGCTGCTATCTTTAAGTGTTGCAAAAGGTTCTAAGGATTGCTTTTCCTGGGTGTGCTCTTTCTGGAGAGCTGAAATAACCTCTGGGTTTCACTTTATGAGCAAGAATTGGCTGCTGATAGTTATCATTGCATTTTAACTATTTTAATTCCTCAAGGTACTCTGGCACCCTGCCTGATTTGTAACTCCGGCTTGCAGGTATTTTTAATCTAATGCAGCTTTTTGCAAACAAAGAAGCTCTTTGCATTTTTGTACAGGTAATCCTTGACTTACAGAAGTTCATTCAGTGACCATTCAAAGTTACAATGGCACTGAAAAAAGTGACTTGTGACCATTTTTCACACTTACGACCATTGCAGCATCCCCACAGTCACGAGAAGCCAGGTGAGGAGAAGTGCTCCTCGACGTGAGTGACATTGAGTTGGCCATGACCACCCAGTCACATGACCACCAAGCCACACCCCCAACTAAGCCATGTCCACAGAACTAAAAAATTTGAATCCCACCCATTAAGCACCCTTATTTCTTCCATTGAGATATAATCTACAGCAGGGTTCGCCAACCTTTTGGACCTCAGGGACCACCAAACTCATAATTTTAAATCCCACAGACCAGACACCCTGGGAAAATCCCCCCAAAAGTCTGCAGGAAAATTCCCCACCCCATTTTCCTACTAATCAATTCTTCTTTATTTGGGATTGCAGGATACAATTTCCAGCTCTGTTCTCAGGAGGAGAGACTTTTGGCTTCATGCAAAAAAAGCAGCAGAAATCTTTCTTTCTCTCCCCCAAACTCTGCCAGAAATGAGTCTTAGCGAGACTTGTCATGCCGGTGCAGCCTCTTTCAGCAGGATGCCTTGCAGGGTCCCCAAGACTCATGGGGGAGAGAAAGAAAGACTTTTGCAGCTTTCCTTGAGTGCAGCCAAAAGCAGAAGAAGAAAGAAGTGGAAAGAAGCAGCCCAGTGGCCAGGTGAGGTGCGCGGGGTGAGTGGGGCAAGTTCCCCCACTGCCCTTCCCCCCTCCCATCACTATCTTGTGTTGTTCACAATGCAAGTGATGCAAGCCTTGTGTTCCTGTGCAGCCTGGATTTGGGGGGGTACTTTGTGGGTGATATTTCTCTGCAGACCACCAAAATTTTCTCACGGACCACCAGTGGTCCCTGGCTCACTGGTTGGCAACCACTGATCTGCAGTATTGAATTCCATTCCCATCAACATCTAGAACACTGCCTGAGGCCCCTAGGCCCATAGCTGTTCTAACTCTTGTAGGTAGTATAGTTGAGTACAAGTTATTTTCTAGGAAAATTTCTGCAAAGAGGTAAATTAAAAACCGTGCTACTAATTTTTTTTTAAGAATTATTTTAGATAAAAGAAAGGGAAAGAATTCTATTTGTGGAACAGGCATTGGTGTTCTACTTGTGATATATTTTTCCAACTAAACCAGTAACACCAGCAATACCACATATTTACAGCTCAGTTTTATGTCTTTGTAATCTTATAACCTATAATCAAACTAAAACAAACTTACTTTAAAAATTGTCCAAAATCTTCACAAATGTTTTCACATCCAGGCCATTTGCAAACTCCATGGCCATAGAGAGTATGAGAGGCTCCAGTCTCCTCGTGTGATGAGCTGCAGTAAAAGAATATGACATAAGATTAATCTCAAAAGCATATAGCACTTGAATTTGATAGGTTATGATAAGGGTCAAAAGGACCAAAACAGCAAAACCTATGGGAATCACAAAAATCTAATTGTCCCACTGAAGTTTCAATTGCAAGTTCAAATCAGCTCAGAGAAGAAAAACCCCCCGAAATGTTTATGAAAAATGAAAAGAAATACTTTAGTGCGTGATATGGTCGGTTTTACTTTTGACCTCAAATTAACCATTTGTCTATAAATAAAATGTATTATTAATAATAAAGATTTGATCCTTTTTGATAAAATGCACTATATTTTCAACCTTTTGTTTCACAGTTGAGACAAAATATTCTGAATTTATCCAATCCTTAAAATGAACTGTACAGATTCAAGCTGTTCTGAATAACAATTGTCCTCTTTTAAGTTTAGTTGCTTCTTCTCAGCCTAGGTGCAGCCATGCTTTAGATGGATGGGAACGCATAGATAGGGCAGAGTCTTCAGGGGAAGGAAATTAGTAAGTTTTAAAGGTCAGTGCCAGAAGTGCCTGTGATTTGCTACCATAGAAAGAGGACCAGGACTATTGCTGTAACCAACCGACAAATTACCGGAATGGATTACTATTGAACTACAGATGGTGAATATCTGGCTGTCTCCCACAGGAAATTCCCTATCCCATTTAGGAGCCTTTTAGGGTGTTTTTAGTTCTAAAGCAATAAAATGACATATAAGGGAGGAAGGGAAATAAATTTCCCTATCATTCTCTCACTTTTCAACTCATACCTCTTAAAAAATAAAAATATTTTTTTTCTTCCCCTTCCAAGTATAGCCAGTTTGTTTATATGCAGAAAAATTATACTTCCAATTAGATGTTTTATGTGTGTACAGTTTTACTTAGTTGAACATCTGTATACTACTAAAACTCTTATGTTTGTTTGTAACCTTCAGTTGGTGAAATTGCAAAGCACAGGGCAACAATTATTGAGCAAAAGTAACTCAAATGTGCTAACCTACAGAATGTGAGGATACAAGACTCCTCTGGGAATTAAATTTGGGAAAGCTGTGGCTGCTCCAGCACCACTGCAATTTCTTCCCAGAAACCTGTAGGTGCAAAGAAAATGGGAGGGCCACACCTCTGCCATCTTTCCCACCTTCCTCTGGTTCCTGCCCCAATTGGCTGGAAGCAAACCTACAATGGACTGGTGATTGGAATCAAGGATGAAATCTGAAATCTCTTAATAGCGGTGAACGGCAAGGGAACGGCTCAGATGCCTGTTGGAGCAGAGGTGCAGTTTTCCTCATGGTTCACAACTCCCTTTGTTCTTTCTCTCCACCCTGCAAAATGCCAGGCGGTTTTGTGGGTCAGTTGAGGAAGTGAAGCAATTTTCAGTGCTGCCTGACAGCTTACCACAAGTAAAATCAATGGGGAGCTGGTAGGAAGTTGAAAGTCGCTCCTACATCATTGCATTTTTGTCTACCTGCGGTCATTATTTCTCTGCCTAGGAAAGGAAATATCTCTGAAAGGATGACCCATTGGGGCACAGGTCATCTAGTAAACAGAGCCCCCCTGTTTTAAATCAAGGCTTCTTTTGCAGCTTTGCTACTGTTACATGCCCACTCCCATTCCACAGCTTATGGATGTCTTCCTTCTGAAAACCTAGATCTCAAAGGTCTGGAATGGCAGAGGAGCTACTAAGGAAAGAAAGGAAAAATAAGGGCAAAATATGACAGCAAAACACGAGGATAATAGCTGCACAAAGGTTACTTTCCTTAAAGTTGACCACTATTCCTGTGGTAGTGAACAATGCTGTGAGGCTGAAAGAGGGCCCAGTGTTGATGGAAGGGTTCATAGCAAAGGAAATATCTTTATAGCAAAGGAAATATCTTTGAAAGCAACCTCATACTGATATAGCAAAGGAAATATCTTTGAAAGCAACCTCATACTGATGGTCAGAAGGAACAGAAGCTGCTCCCTCCAGAGTTCTCAGCTGGTGGCACTGGTGTCTCAGAAGACCAGCTGATGACCACATCCATTAAAGCAATTATGTTCCTCTGAGGGGTCTGTAAGTCAGGGTGGCTATCAAGACACTATAAATCTTTCAGTTTAACATAGTGGATGTTCAAGTACACACATAGCTGTCATACAGATGCTGCTACAAAGGGCAATAATAGGGATATTGTGCTGCTGAAGCCACAAAAAAAGGAAAATATTTGAAGGCATTAGACCTGATGCAACTATTGTTGAAATTATGGCTTTGTGTGATTAGCCCTTTAATACCATGGATGGTGCAAACTTTAAAGCCACTCTAGTTGCTTCTTCTTGACTAGGATCTTCTTGCACATTAGTAGCTTTCTCTATATCACCAAAGTAGTGAGGAAATTTGGATCTAGTGCAAATAGTAGGTTCTGGCACATGTAAGAATTCTTATTAAACATTTGGTTTGAGTTGAAGTAGAAGCTACATGTCATCTCTAATAGAATACAAAGTAAGTGAGGCCATGGCAATCAGGCTTGAGAGCTGGCTGTGGGGGCAGCTAAACTTCAACTATAGCTTCATGATCACAAAATTCATAGCTTAACATGCATGAATTGTTCCTGCAGATTTTTCTCATGGTACTTAGAGAACACTTGAACAAATAGAGCTTGAGAACAGCACAGCCTAATTTGCAAAAGCATCCATCCCCCAATCTGTTTCCCCTCTCCATTCATGGACCAAATCCCATGGTATGGTCTCTTCCATGTATAGTCCAGTCATTTGATTGTGGCAATAAATAAATAAAGCTGACCATGGTTAATGAGCTGGTTGGATTAGATAGAATGTAGGAGCTAGAGCCATTCTTTGAGGGAGCTGGGCAGTTTAGAAATATGAAATATCAAATAAATAAATAAATAACATAAATAATATAAATAAATAAATAATAACATAAATCTCTCTCTCTCTCTCCTTATGCTAGGCAGAAGAATACTCATCGATGCAGATCTACATGCCTGATGGACAAGTCACTACTTTTACAACATCCCTTTTTACCCTGGGATTCATATCTTTCTTGTAAATGCAGATAAAAGAAGAGAAATGCATCCAATATACTTTGTATATATTATTGTACTTTATATAAGGATGCTGCCCTAGCTACTGCAGGTTGTAAGCTATATATGTGACTACTTCTGTGCCAGTTTAACTAATACATTGATATGTGAAGTGTAAATGATCTCATTTTCATTTTGATGCTGAATTTCAGGATGCATTTAAAATTGACTGTCCATAGTTATTATTATAAGTAGTTGAATTCAAATGGACATATGATTCCATTTAATTAACTTTATTGAACATAGTATGGCACTACTATCTCTGCTATTCTTTTGAAAACTTCATAAATATTGTAAGCTACCCAGTTCAACAGCAAGATGGGTGACATATAAATTTACAAAATAAATAAAATAAATAAAAAATAGATAAATATCACTGAGGTAAATCCTAGATATATCCTGTTATTAGAATCACAATATAATATGATACATTTATAGTCTTGCTACAACACTAATATATTTCAGAAATGATGTTATGCGAAAACAATAGAATGTAAGTACCAGATATGTGTGCATGGAAGTAAAGAGAAAATGATACATACATATAAACAAATCCTGGAGGTATATTATGCAACACCTCAAAACCCTTTTAAACTGTCATGGGTGTCTGTAGCCCTTATTCTTGTTGTCTTGTGAATATAACTTGTAAATATTATGGTCTCCAGACTAATGTTGCAATGTTTACTACAGCAACTTTGAAGTTAATGAGTACAACAGACTTACTCACTGATGTGCTAAGAACTATGGTTTAGGTTCCCCTGTTAGTTGACTAATTACAAAAGACTGGACTTAGTGGTTGGGATCTAGAATCTCAGTCCCCAAATGGTGTACTTGGATGGAATAAGATCCTTTGTAGCCAGTCCAATGTTCACAAGCAATTAACCATTTTGATCAGAAAAACCAGTTGCTATTTATTACGAATGGCACACTACTGGTACCACTTCATAAATTAGTCTGATGTCCTTTAGTTTCAGTGTGGCTTATATGTGACTGTTAAACAAGATCGCTTAAATAAAATAAGTCCAGTTTTACATAGTGGCTTTTGAGGAGATGGAGATCAGGCTTTAAATTTAATATGGCTGAATGAACCTTTTACAATCTCTTTGTTTAACCCTCTAAGGATAAAGAGAGTAGACGTTCATATATGCCGAATTATGCTCTTGGAGAAAAAATGAGGAAGAAATATAATTTTTAAAATTACATTGCATGATTGGCTTATCAGAAAATCCCTCTTTCAGGGTCATCCTTGTGTGCTATAAGGCAGGAAAAAAAAAACATATCCAAAGAAAGTAACAAATCCCATAAATCAGACAGGGAAAGTACGATAGTTCTCTTCATTGGTTAAAACTGATTAAATACTCAATTTTAAAAACGAAATCCAAATGACTAAGTTCAAAGCAACATCTTGCTGAATTTTAAGTTAATTTTGTGAGCCATACTGATGAATATTTATACCAGACGAAAAATCAGATGAGTTCTCTTATTACCTGTCTCGTCTTGCATTTAAAACTGATGACTGTCCATTCACTATGGACTGATGAGTTATTGGTGGCGATGCTTTGGAAGTAGTAGAGGAGGTAGTAGAAGAATTGTTAGTAGTGAGGTCTAGCCCTCCATGTTTAATGCCATTGTCTTCCATACTGTGAACTCCAGTAACTTCTTTCCATAACTGCTGAATCTCAGCAGGACTTAAGCCAGCTATAAAATGAAAGAGAGCTCCAATAATATAGGAAAGTGAGAGGTTCATATAGTGAACTCAGTGTTGTTAATGGATTAATGCTAACAATAAAGATGATATCGTTTCCCAATATATCAACACGTAGTAAAATACAATTTCATTTCCCCAAATTTCAATTAAAGTCAATTAAAGGTCACCAACCTACATAATATAATCTCTCTTGAAAAATTTGTTCAAAGGATCAGTAAGAAAAAGCCACAACCAACAACAGCAACTATATTTGAAAAACAGGTAGCCATGAAATATTTAGATGATATTTTATATAGCCTTTGGTATATTTTCTTATTTTTGAATCTTGGCTAAGTGCATATATATGCAAAGATCACAACTGCCTTTCCAAAATGGAAATGATAAACTAAAAATAAAAAAAGGTGGCTTTAATACAAATGGTAGTAGATTGTCCTCGACTTTCAACCACAATTAAGTTCAAACTTTATGTTGCTAAGTGAGACATTTGTTAGGTGAGCTTTGCCCCATTCTATGAACTTTTCTTGCCACTGCTGTTAAGTGAATACTACAGTTGTTAAATTAGTAACACAGTTGTTAAGTGAATCTGGCTTCCCATTGACTTTGCTTGTCACAAAAGGAGCTCTCATGATTCTGGAACACTGCGACCTTCATAAATGTGAGTCAGTTGTCAAGCATCCAAATGTAAATCACGTGAATATGGGGATGCTGGAATGGTCGTAAGTGTGAAAAATGCTCATAAGTCACTTTTGTCAGTGCTGTTGTTAACTTACAACGGTAACTAATCGCACCTAGTTGGAACTATACAAGAGAAGTGTGATAATAATCTAACATTGAGGATACTAATGAATAACTACTGTGACAAGGCTATTGTATCTGATAAAGATTTTAGCTCTATACCAATTGATTTAATACAAATGTTCTTTGTTCTCTGAAGGTAAGTCAACAAGCACTCTCCACTAAATACTATTTCAATCAATTCCTATACTGAAACAAAGGGATATCAGTTTTATCAAATGTCACATTTACCTTATTTGCTTACTGGTGCACTGAAGTAACCTAGTTTAGTTGTGGATTACCTGACTCAGAGAAATAGAGCTGCCATTCACTAGTAATGTATTGATAATGCCTTATTCTAATCCCCCAATGGCCATTCCCAGAAGTTTCATATAGACAATAAAGAGCATTTGGAACACAACCTCTTGGCAGCTCCTTATAGATGCAATCTTCCAATACCAACTCTCTGAAACCAACCTTGAAAATAGAAGTGTAACAACTGCCAAAAAAAATTATAGAGAAATTGATCCAAACAGCCAACTTCTTTCAAAAAGCTGCTGACAGATGAAATAGAAATAGCAAGACTATTTCCTTATTCCTAGTCCTAAAAGTCCTCCGTTACACTGAACAAGAATACTTTATCTCTCAAAATCAAATCTGATCCCAAATTAGAAAGGATGACCAATGTCCAGCCCAAACACGGGCAATTATGCTACCACCATGTCAAAGAGACACAGAAGGAGGCAGTTGAAGTCTACAACTGTATACCAAGTAAGATTACGATGTAACTGACTGATCAGAGTGTATGGATTAAGCACCATCTGATGCAGCAGAACTATAATCTGATTGATGGCCCTTAAATCCTGACAGAAAGGATAAGAGCCATTGAGTTTTCCTGACAAGTCATATTGGTGTATTGTAAGGGGCTAATGACCTCCTTAATAAGTAAGTAAGTTTTCAATAATAGTTTCAAGTCTTGCAAAGCTTCAACATTAATACGGGTGTTGGCGCACAGAAAGAGACTGCATCGCAAAAAAGATATTCCAACAGGGGATGTATTATTAGGCCATTCAGCAGACAACTGAGTACTGAGCAGGATGCTCCAGTGTCAACCAAAAGAATGGCACAGATCTCCCTCTGACTTGGATTTTTACTAGGGGTGAAGGTGGAGGCATTTGTGAAAGAGACGGGAGACAAAAGTTCGCCTGCCTGTGTTCCCCTAATATCTCTGACAAGAGATCAGGTGTGGAGCAGACTGGGTACACAAAGGGCATTCCCTTCTCCAGTGGGTAAATTTCTGTGCTGCCCTCATACTTCAGGGTTGGTGTAGAGAGCTTTATTCAGTCTGTTCCACACAGTTCTACTCCAGGTTTTCAGTTAACCCCCAGCTGCGAGCTTAGCACAATAATTGGCTCCCAACCACATTGATCAAAGCAAAACAAACTTACAGCCAAACCAACAACAGTCTTAGAAATAAAGGTTTTGTTGGGTAGGTTCCAAAAATAAATCGCCAAAATCCACTCGGAGGCCCAGGGCCTCCACTGAGGTTTGTCAACAAGTCCAGTGGTCCAGTTTCAGGGCTTGCAAGGAGAAGTCATGGGAATTGCCCAAGCCAGGAATTGAGGGGATTGTTTTCAGCAAAACCAGCCACAAACAAGCTCCAGACTAACTTTCCAGGCAATGGCCAATTAGTCCATCAGACAGATAACCAGCTGCTTCAAACACAAACATAAGCACCCTCCGCAACTGAATTAAATCCACGAGCTGCAGAGTCCCAGAAACACAAACAACCTTCTGGCTACGACCCACACATATTGCTTCCAGCAGCAACACTTCCCTCTGCCTGCCGTGCTAAATAGCCCCTCCCGGTGCAGTCCATTAACAGGGGCGGGGCCCATCAATCTGGTAGATCTCGGCCTCTCTGCCCTGCACACTCTAACATCTACCAAGGCTTGTAGCTCCTCCCCCTCTTCCTCATTGGGCTGTGAGCTCTCCCCAACCGAGGCATGCTCACCTGGCAGTCCTGGGTCAGCAATACTGCCAGGAATGCTTTCATTCTACCTCAAGGCTTCTGAGGAAGACGTGGAGGAGTCATCATCCACAGGAGATATCACAATTTCTTACCGATCCTGCATTGGCTGGGCTGCAGGGAAAATTATTGTGGTTGATTACTCTGAGTAGCATGGACAGCATTACCTTGCTCGTGACAAGACCTCCTCACCCACCTCTTCCATGATAACCCCCTTGCTCCTCTTCTAATGTTTCTTTCTGTAGGGCTTCTGCAAGCAGCAAAACACTACACTTTCCTTCTTGGTGTCCTTAGCCTCTACTTCAGGTGTAGCAACTTAAACTCTAAAGGGCACTTCTAGCAGCTTTTCCATTTTTTTCAGTGGAAGTGCCATCCAATTTTTGCATTTTCTGTCTGATATCAGACAATAAAAAGCATATTAAACAGTGGTTCTCTGGAACCTCTGGATTCAGATCACTGTACTTCCAAAAGGTCTGATATAGAAGCTCCAAGAAATCACTCAGGCGTTTTGGAAGTACAGTGAATATCATATATTTTTCCAAGATTGTTCTGCTTAGGGATAGCAGTTTATAAAGCACAAATCATCAAATCCTGAATGCCTTTAATCTTCCATAGTCTCTTGGGCCACAAGAGATTCACCCGCTTGCAACATAAATACCCCTGATCAGCAGTCAGAAAACTTAGAACACTTAGCAGGGGGATCGATTTCATGCCTTGCCCTGGTCAACAGTGGGAATTTTATAAAGGACCACTCAGCAAACTTGCAACCTATTGAAGCACAGGAGTACAGGATTGGTGTTTTTTTATTTATTTTTTTGACAAATAACACATTGCCTGACTATTGCAAGAACTTTACCAAATATTCTTGGACAAATATAGTCTTTTAACAGAAATTCAGTCATGGCTTTTGTACCCCAATGTGTGTTTGCATGTAATTCTCTCAAAAGGACCCATAACTCATGCATTGAGAGGTGTTGTTTTACCATCACTCTCCCACCAATTCCCCTGATAAACAGCACCCATTTTATGAGCTCTGTGCCTATTTTGAGTAGTATATGATGGACATGGTGCAGGAAATTGAGAGCGAATGAGTACCAAGGAGAAAGGGGCCTGAGGCAACAGACTTGGTGGTGTAGTCAGTAAGACTATTTCCACAACTGTATCTACTGTCGTCCTTCTTGTGGGCCCTTACATGTATGACAGCTACTTTGCCAGTAAGCAAAACAACATCCAACAAACATAATATCTCACCCCCATATTTAATAATCCATTCTCTTTCCATAAGGTGCCAAAGACAAGTACCATACCAAAAGCAAGTTTGCTATCAGTATAAATACCGTGTTTCTCATATAATAAGGCCGGGTCTTATTTTTTTTTTTTGAGCCCTGAAAAAAATGGCTAGGTTGACTTTTTGGGGGTGACTTAATTCCCCCCCCCCCTTGCATCTTTGGGCGGGCGGGTGGCGATGGCTTGGATGTTGACCTCAGCGTTGGTGGGGCACTTCGTATTGGGGTCAACGCAGGCAACACCATATCCGGGTGTGCAACAAAAGTACTTCCTAATAGCAAGCCCCCCCCAATATTCCCCCCATTTCTCATGTTTTAATATAGGCCTTAATTTGGGAGGAGGGGCTTAATTTCATTTCATGCCTATAAAACATGCTGGGGCTTCCTATTGGGGGAGGCTGTATTGTTGGAGAAACAGGGTATTAATAACTGTACCTTCTGGCAACTCCAAGGCTCTAGTCAAGGCGGTAACTTCAGTTTTCTGAGCTGAAGCTCCAATGGGGAGACCCAGCTTGTTGTTCTCCCTGCCATCTGTATACAGGTCCCTGTCTGCATCCCCGAGGTCAATCAAATCTGGGTGCCCAGAAAACACCTCAGAAATGATTTGAACACAATCATGTGTAATATCTTGTTTCAGTTGCGGAAGAAAGGTGGCCGAGTTAAATTGGGTGCTCTACTTTAACGGAACGCGGGGATTATCTAGAAGAGCGATTTGATATTTTTCCAAGTGATTTCCTATTAGCCAATTACCTCCCTTTGTTTCAAGCAACCCTCTTATGGAATGGGGGGTTTCAATTAATGAGGATGGCGCAAAAGGTTAATTAATTGTTCAGCAGCCTTTCAACATTTAGACCAATTATCAAAATTATTAGAATCCTGATCAATATATTATAATCAATACAATATAATCCCCCCTTCATACCTTAAGCACTGTGCAGAAGAATGATCAATGGGGATAGGATAAGCAGTGACAGCATGTGAGTATTGTTTCTTAGGACAACCCTCTGATATGGAGACGGGCAAATAATGTATACAACAACAAAATAAGAGTACTAGAAAGATGATAAAGAGCAAAAAAATTCTTCGAGCCAGGAGTGAATGCTTTCTTAGAATGCATAAAGAAGTTTTTCTTTTTTGCAGGCCCAGGAAGAGCAATTCCTGGCAGACAGAAGGTTTTAGTCTCTTTTGCTTGGGAGAAATCAAGTAATTTATCTTGATTTTCTGAGGCTCAGTTTGAGAAGCCAGAAATTTGATTCATATCCTAGTAACTAATTTAATTATTCTATATCTGGAGGAACCATACATTTTAAACACCAGAACCATATTAAACTTCTATTTTTTAAAAAAATGTTAATTGAATATTTATGTAAGAATCTTCACATGAGATCAAACTCCTGTTTGTGCATTTATACTATAAGACAAAAAAAATCAATACTGTACTGTACTGTATGTTTTCCTGTGTCTTATAATAACAATGGGTGAGTACTTGCAATTTCCATTACTTTAAACGGCGCTCAATGGAACAACGGAGCTAATTCATTTTGGGGGGGTTTCTTTTGCTTTTTTGGTATTTTTTTTCTTTAAAGGGTACATAAATGTAAGCCAATAATAAAAATAACCACACCCTTTCCCACTGAATCTTATATCTTTTAACCTGGACCAAAATGTACTATTTCTGCCCTACTTATACTTGGAAGGATTTGATCTCATTATAAATTTGAAGAACATATGGATAAATTCATATGACTTTCACCTGCATTGATTTTATTGCTGAAATGATGAAATTTTGTGATTAATTAAAATTATTCAATTAATCTATATATATATATAAAAGTGAAATACCACTCATGCATCATTACAAAATTTCCAGAAATGTAAAGCCTACAAACTTGAAATTTGGCACTTATGTTCCTCTTGGCTTCTAGATGCTTGCTAACAAAGGATTTTTCAAAATGACCATCAGAGCATTAGTATTCTGTATATTATTATTAACACGCTCTGATGCTAAGGAGTTCTACTTCCCCTCCCCACCTGAAAAGAAATCTTTTCCAATTGCAAAACACAAGCAGAGGAGTTTCACTTTCATTTTTAGTTTCACAACAACAAGCAGCTTTAGTACAGAACAGTTGAGCTAAGCCACACCCAGGCACCTTGCTGTCACCTTCTTGCTCACAAAGCAAATACTGTTTCAGTTTCCAAACAGCCCTCAACTCACAGTGCCAGGACGCTAGCCAGATGAATACCGATGGGTGCTGGTAGGCAGAAGCAGATTTATTTATTTTTTTGCTTATTTTCCTCCCCCAAAACTAAGCCCAATCACATAGTTTTGTAGCAAAGCACGGGTATACAACTGGTCAAGAATATTATCGGAATTTTAAACATTTGCAGAAATCTCATTTAAAACACTAAAGTTCTGAACAATGTGTGACAGTAAACTTCATCTTAAGCTAAGTATTAATGTGCATTACATTAATGTGCCATTTAGGACAAAGATGTACGATGTGTACATACCTCTCAAAAACAGCCCTCTCTATTGAATTGTAATTTTTCATGGGAGAATTACAAAATTTGTGGAGTGTAATAAGTTGTGTTGCTTCTCCAAGAATATGCATGTCTGCTGAGCTATAGTCATTTTCAATTCGTACATTGTCAAAAAACAGGAATGATTTGTTAATCCATTCTGTAGTTGAATCGAGATTCCAATCTAATCTGTCAAACATTCTGAGATGAAAATTATAACAAAGGTAGAATATACTTGCTATTGGAAAGACTGCAACTATATCATCTCCATACAAAAAAAAAGTGCAGTTGTGAAGGAGAAATACTATATTAGCCATTACTCCATGGTAAAGAACAAAAGTATTTTACTACCCAAAGATGTAGCACTCTCCTTTCATATATGTAACTTGTTTATGGTAAAAAAAAATTATGTCAAAAGTGGGAATGCAAAAAAAATCTGTATTCAGTTAAAAAAATGGAATATACTATATATATGCCAAAACAGGCTCTCAGAGAACCTGCTTATTCCCATCAGTTTCCAACCTATATCCCTGAGCTGTGACATCTACTAAAAAAACCCTGAAATTATGGAAAATAGTTAATTAAATTATTTTCAATCATGAAAATAACAGAAAACGTGCTAAAAAAATTGTAAAAATCCTTCTTTTACAGTTTGTTTTGAAGTATCAATGATATTGGTTGAACTGAGTAATACTTATAATTCTATGATATTAACGTGCTATGTTTGGATAGATTCACACAACTTTGTCCTAAAATATCTAAGCTATGGCACTGTCAACATTAATATATCAAACTGTTTTGGCAATGTAACCTTAATTTCGGGGATTCTCTCCCACTCCCTTTGTTTTTAATGAAATAGGAGGCGTGCATAAGCGCACCAATCGTGCCTACGTCCCTGTCCTATTGTTTTTTATTTTTCTTATAAGTATCTATCTCATGTATTCAAAACTATATTTATTCTTATACTTGTATCTTGTAAGCGATTGACAAATCAAATAAATACTAAAAAAAAATACTAAAAATGGAACACAAGTTGCGATAGTTTTCAGCTCGCAAAGATGAAAGTGTCTTCTATAAAAGCTACACATCTGGAAATACAAAATACTGCTCATATGCGCAGCCTCTTGTGTAAAATAAATGTATTTGAAATATTTGAATAATCAAACTAAGTAAAGGCAGAAATACCAAGTTGGAAATCATGATGAACTACCATCGGAAGAAGGTGGGATCTAGAAATCAGTCCTATCATACCTTGTGGCAATGACTGGACAGGAAGAGTGGGCTGGCCAGGAGGAATAGAAATGAGTCCCTGACGCTGAAGATTCAGCAGATGTTGCTGTTGTTGAAGTTGTTGCATTTGGAGGAGCTGCTGTTGGAAGACAAGCTGCTGGGCTGCCAACTGCTGTTGTTGTTGCTGCTGCTGCTGCTGTTGCTGCTTCAAAACAGAAGAACAAATGTTACCGAGAAGTGAAAAAGGCAAGAGATTCAGTCAACGGCGCTGGTTTATTTCAGTGATTAATTATCAATAGCTATTGTGTTGTAGAAATAGGGCTAGTTTCTTAAAAAAAGAAAACTTGCTTTACAAATAATCAGATTTTAGTGGGAAAGATGATCTGCTTTAAGGATTCTTTTTAGCAAAGAATCAGAAGAAAGAAGACAACCACTTTTTCAACTTAAAGAACAAATAGGTAAAATTCATGAAGGTGTAATTCTTTATCTCAAAATTTAATTCAAAAGCAGCCTTATTTTTCCAGCTGAGTAACTATGAACTGCAGTGGCCCATAAAGGAAATCTCCAGTGATCTATTAGTAAACTGAGGTGTAGCCTTCATTTTACTAGCCTGTTACCTCCTTTGCTGTGCTTGTTGGAATACATTAGGTACCTAGCATTATATTCGTGGTAAAGAAGCATCTTATTATAAAGGAAAGTGCTAACTTCCAATTTTGTGAGGTGTTACAAGATAAGCTAGAGTCTTTAAGCTCGGGAGGATATAAGGATGTAGTCACACTTCAGAGAAAGACCTTTCCTTTTTTTTAAAGTTTGGATGACAAGAGAAACTTGTCCACTCACTGGAAAACAGACTGCATAATGGAGTAAGTCGTGTGGATTTCTCAGAGCCTCGGGAGAAATAAGGGAGTAATTTCTATTCTGTATTTGATAGCTGTCTGAAATTCTATTTACAAATCCAAACAGAAACAATGCCTTGGGAGGTCAGAATTGGATCGTGTATGTTTGCATAATGGGAAGCTACAAGACAATGTCTAGGATACCTGCTGATCAATTTAACTACTTGAACATGTTTGTTTATATTATGTTTATAGCTGATGCAGTCTGCTGACAGGTCCAGGCCTGAGATACTGGCTTGTCATGTTGATTTATGAGCACATCAAACGGCAACTTTCTACTCACCATTCCAAACGTACAGTAAGACTTCATTAATCAGGACCTGTGACTTCAAAATCTATGCCCAATTTTTTTTATAACTTTCTACTAGCCATTATTATCCAATCCATTTCTGAACTAGGGATATCACAAAGAGAAGATTAAGTCCTTTATCGGTTCAAGCTTCCTTATATATATATATATATATATATATATCAGTCAATCAGTACTTTGTTCACCACCATGAGCATTGAAAGACAATAGAACTGGATGGCAAACTCAGGCTTCATAACTACAAACAAAAGAAGCCGTAGCATTCTATTTTGTCATTGGTTTCACTGAATGTATTTAAGCACTGATCTTCAGGACGAAAGGGCTAAGAACAATAGCATTCTCATAGAAAGATTTCAAATGAACTATTAAAATAATATCCTTTGTTATATAAGTTAGTTCTTTAAAGTTTAAAATGTTGAAATATAAGATATTATAGAATTCATCATTTTAATTGAATGAATATTTGGAGTACTCCATGTGAATATTATGCCCAACATAAAAATCATTCTGAATAACCTCCAGTCTGTGTAACCCAACTATTTATTGGATCATATTTATTCTATCTATCTAGCAATCTGTCTGATCATCTTACCAATTCTATGGGCCATTTCACGAAGTCAGTTTTGTCTTCTTGCAATGTTCCCCAAGGACATTTTTGCACAGAGAATGCCTTGTATGAACCAGAATCTCCATGGATACAGCTGTCACTTCCTGGTGGTGATTTCTGCAATCACAGCACAGAGCATTTTTCCCAACCTCTTCAATTATGGAATCATCCTTAAGAAGCAAAATCTGTATCTACAGACATCTTAGTTCACCCAAGATATTCTCTATATGAAGATATCTTAAGGGGGCCATTATTTATACATAACATTGTCTGCATGAACTATCTGAGAATTATTGCAATACCGATAGCTTCTTATAAAGACGGTCTTTGCAAAAATAACAACAAACACCAAACAAAAATCAACGTATTACGTTGATAATAACTTATGTTTCTCCTCCCCGGCCGCTCTACTTGCAGAAATAATTTATTGATTAGTTATTTAGGCTCTACCTCTTTTGCTTGCTTTCCTGGGTGCTGTTGCTGCTGCTGCTGCTGCTGCTGTTGTTGTTGTTGTTGTTGTTGTTGCTGCTGCTGCTGCTGCTGCTGCTGCTGCTGCTGCTGCAAAAGCTGAAGGTGTAACTGCTCTTGCTGTTTCTTGTAAAACTCTTGAAGTTGTTGCTGAATAAATCATTTTGACTTTAATAAATAAAGGTAAAGTTTCACATATTATGCATCTCCTAAACTCGTCTAGATTGGCATGTGGCAAAGTGGTCACTAAGCTATACCATAAAACAAAAATAGAACAGGAAGATGCAGATCTACATAGACTTCTCTCCCCTCAAAGTCACGTCTGAAATATCCCGGCGCATATTTCAAAGTATCCTTTAAAAAAAAAAAAGAAAGATCTGTATTCTAGATCACAGGCAGCCAAGGCAAACTAATGCCTTCCTACCTTCATCCTACCTTCCTTTCTTCCTTGACTGCCTGCCCTCTCTAAACAATATCAATTTCCTCACATGTAATAAGGGTGGAGAGTTCAATAACCTGTCTGTGCAGGATTAGCAGCATGCCAGATGTATAGCAAAATGTTATTTCACTGTAATTTTCTATGAAATCACATATCTTATTTAAACATTCTGAAAATAAACATTATTTTCATCGTGATAATTAATTATATTCCTCCTAAGTTCAGTTAAAAAGGGTAATGTTATATGACAATATTGTTATTTGGTTTTCAATCAGAAATGTCAGGGATTCTTGACTTTCATTCCAGATTTACTCTTCTCATTCCAACTTCTGTTTTCGTTTGATTAAAAAAAAGTTAAATTCAAATTTCCCAGCCCTCCTCCAGTTATCTAAAGTAATCGCTAACATCATATAATTTTAAAGCAACTGTGACCTTAAAGTCTATTTACATTATTTGTTCAATTGATCACTCAAAAAGTACCTAAGTTCTTGAACATTTAAACATTGGTTTGTTTCAGGGTTGTTGTGGAGAAAATAGGAGAAGGAAGATGGTACATTTGTCACCTTAAGATATTTATAAATAATAATAAAGGAGGGATAAAAAAATTAAAATTCCTCCTTCACACTCCACCTGCCATTATTGTTCCTGAACGAGATGTTAAAGTTGTATTCAAAGTTGACAAATGGATTCTCTAGGTCCTT
This sequence comes from Pseudonaja textilis, assembly GCF_049901715.1. Classification (NCBI taxonomy): domain Eukaryota; kingdom Metazoa; phylum Chordata; class Lepidosauria; order Squamata; family Elapidae; genus Pseudonaja; species Pseudonaja textilis. The sequence continues at coordinate 3,742,176 of NC_141994.1, read as the reverse complement.
GAAAAAGTTTTAGGCTAGGAGAATTTGTCACAGACTTATATTATTCCTTTTTATGAAAGCAAACACATGACCTCTCACTAGCAAATAGCGCTGACTATATAATAAGCCGGAACTCTGATAATTATCCAAAGAAGTATCCAACATTACCTGCTGTAACATAACTGCTTGCTGTTGTTGAAGAAGTGCTTGAAGCTGCTGAGGAGACAAAACTTGTTGTTGAAGAATCTGTTGCATTTGCTGAGGGGTGATCACTTGCGGAGTCATCATGGCCACTGACACAGGCACCTACAGAAGAAAGATTGGAGATATGTTGTTTTCCTTCTTAACACCGGAATAGAATATTTAATAAACATTTTTCTATAAGTTATGATGCAATAACTTGTCCATGGATATGTCTTAACTATTATTCTTTTTAACTATTATTTTATTTTGAAGGGTAGAAGTGCCACAGATATGTAGCTTGATACATACTGAGGCTATCTACTCACTCAGTTGTCTAATTGAAAATAACCAAAGTCTGATGATGTGTCCTGTTTGTGCTTATATTCTAGTAATGTCCATTCTAGTAATTATCATTAGAAGGTAAGGTATATAGTCCATGTTTATTTAGAAATTCTCTCTTGTTTTTTTAAAATTTATAAATCAGAATAATACGTTGGCAGATGTATGAAAATAAAATGATATTTAGCATTCTTGTAACTTCTTTCCTGTTTAAAAAAATTACATAATATCTATCCCAGTAGCACTCAATCTTTTCTTCACCATGGACCCTTTTAAATATATTTTATGATGGTCACGAACCCCCAAGATTTAACTGAAGATTTAAATCATAACATTTCTTCAAGCCTTTGTGGACCCCATGACGATATTGTGCCCCCCGCCAGAGGTCCTTGAACCACAAATTGAGAACCACTGGTCTATCCTATAAATTACATTATAGCAACAAAAGTTAATTTTGATTTTACAGCTGGGCCACTAGACCTGGGTTGCAAAAATCTATAACCCTTAGATGGCACCAAAGATATCTTTGTAGTATCTACTGGACATCAGCATCTTTGTAACCCAGGTATGGTGATACTAACAGTATAATGTCTTCAAGTTTCTGTTCCAACATTCCATAAATGCTGATCATCTCTGTAATATTAGAGAGGCAGATGTTATATTGCTTGGGTAAATTTGTTTAGCTGCTTTTATTTTATATTTTATTTGAACACTGGATATTTAAGTATTTATATCTCACATCTTTAACCCACCATTTCTTTATATTTACTTATAATACACAACAAGCATATTACTACTCTTGAAAAAAGCAACCACGGACCTAGTCCTCAGCAACTGATGCAACTTACTTCATTGACAAAACATTATAAAGTTTCATGGTTCTTATCATTACAACCCTCAATAATATAGAATGGGGTCAGAGTAACATGAACTATTAACATTATTTTTTTATGTATCGATCAAATTTCACTAAAGGCAACTCTGGGTGGTGCACAGCCCAGATAAACATCTTTTTCTATATTAAAGATAAAAAATAAAAATAGCAAATTCAGATATAAAAAAACTGTAATAACAATAGTCTAAATATCCAAAATACAATCAAAGTGAAGGGAGAATGAAAAATGGCTTTAACCGTTGAGCCATCTAGCCAGGTCTCTACTCCCATGGGTCGTGAGAACCGTTTGGAATATCAAAAGAGATTTCAGGGGAAGGAATGTTTCATAAGAGAGCTGCCTCATAATATGAAGCAACAGTCATCAGATATTTTAGTAGAGAAAAAAGAAACTTGGTGGACTAATAATATTTTTATAAACAGTTTAGCTTTTAATTTGAGTCACAGCTTCTCATATTAATTCGTAGGAAAAAAATCTATGATACAAATGGAAATACTGTTATCTGTTTTAAAACAATAAATCTTTAGTTTAAATAAAATAGGACTGCAGAGTTTATAATGATTCACACACACACACACAAAATTTGCTGATCTTCTTGGCACCAACAGTTTGCTATTAATTGTATGCTAAGATCCATAATCCATCACACTCGAACCATGTCCTCTTTACTCAAAAGTCTCACTTTGTTTAATAGGACTTAACTTCCAGTTATACGTGCCTGGAAGAAAGGGGTAGGCCAAGCATTTTAAAATATGGATTTAACTTTGTTTGAATCCCTTTTTGATGCTGATCTGTTTTTTAAGACCTCAGAACTGTGGCACACTAATTCTAGACACATCAGATTTTATCAAGCTCAAAAGTTTACATTTCATATGTTTTGTGAATTATTGCTAGACATTTTTAACGTTGGGTAGGATAAATGGGCATTTAAAAATAGACAATCACATGGCAGGCTTTCAATATGGTACAATCATTTATGTCATAATACTACAAAAACAAAAGGATAAAGAATCCAGACTGTTTCTCAAAATATAAAAGTACATGTGTATAACCCTACTGTAAATGATCTTTTAGAGAATATAGATTTTAGATGAAAGCATATCTCTGTTCTTACATTCTTAAGACAAACAAATCATGAGAACAGAAAGAACTGTAAAATAAAAGTTGATGCTACTAAATATGAATTCATTAGTTTTTCTACCTACAGCAAGAAATACATTGCAGCAACAATTCTGCAAGGCCTGAAGTATCTAATTTGGTCCTTTTAGAAGAAACTGTGTTGAAATGAAGAAAGCAACATTTATTCCTTCATGCAAAAAATAACTTTCGTAATATAAGGTGTAAGTGTAGTAGCATACTTTTTATATTGTGAGGAAGTACTTATTTCTTTAAGAATGTATAACTTTCCTAAGGCTACAGCAAATTCAAGACAGCATAAAGATTAAACTGGAAAATACCAGAAATTTTTTAACATTTAACACAGTTATTATAAACTGTCCTACATATTCTTAGGCACATTCTGGTTCTACTAAATACTGTATATTAATGGAATAGAATCCTTAATAAATTGTTCCCATGCTGTAAAATAAAACAAATTTACATTAAAACTGGATTCAAGGGCTGCATCAAGTTTTTCATTGCATATTGAAATCAATCACAATGATTGATTATTTTGATAATTATGCAAGATAGATTATAGAAAGAAATCATGATGTAACTTTTAGGGATGGCAGTTAAAATGTAATTATACTTATAACTGCTATAAAGACTATTGGAAACTACTTTATGTCTTTACATCTTTTACCCTCCACCGTTTTCATCTATTTCTTTTTCTTGTTGCACTTTTAGCTTTTTCTGCTTCTTCTCCTTTTTTATTTTTTTCTGTTCTGGGATTATATAGAGATTTATTGAAGATTGTACCTTTGCATCTTGTAGGCTACATAAAGATGGACGTTTTTACTAATATGTTATATTAGAATGATAAAATGACCTATCTACGTCAGGATTCCATGCATGATCTTTTTTGATGTTGGAAAAGTAGAAATATTGCATATATTTCATTTGTCCGAATGGGCAATGGCTACAATTCAAAAGCATACCATTATATCTAATAAAAAGACAACAATTAATAAAATAATATGCATACATTTGGCTCTATGTATTATTTATTATAGAGGAGAAATTGTTGTACAATGATGTGTTATTTTAATGTTTTATTGCTTTTAAAATAACAAAAATTAAAGTGCATAACGTGCTTAAAATTAGTGAAAAATATAACAGAAAAAGTATATGTAATTACAATAAAGAGTTACAATTCTATATATAATTATCTAATACAAATATTATGCAAGTATGGGTGTCATTATATTTATCCACACAAACTCTATAGGCAATCTGCTCATAAGTAGCAAGTGTAATCCATTGAGTAAATGGAGTTCATTTATCTTTCCAATGTTACAATATCAGTCTTTTAGTTATATGTAAGGGCATGAAGAATGCATTTACGTTATCCAGTTATCAAGTTCCTTGTGCTAGGTATATTATAGAGAATAATATTCTCTAAAAAAATTAGCTTTTGTCGCACAGACACATTTATATAGTCCACTATTTTCTCCCAAAACTTATTAAGTGTAGACATTGTTAAACAAATACTCCAGGAAGCATTGTCTTATTGTACAAAGGATGTGCAGGAAATCATGCCAGCTTCAATATATATTTTTCTGTACTTTAAATCATGTTTATAAAGAAAATATTAGATTTAAATATAATAAATAGTAAGAGTTACAACTGTAGTGAATGGAGCAATAGTGAAAAATAAATTGTTAATCAAATTGTTGCCTTCAAGAAGCACAATTTATGCCTGCTACATTTAAAGGGAAATTGTTTTAATTAAGTCAATATTATCAGATGTCTTATTGTGGTTGTGAAGAACACTGCCTGTTTCAGTGCTTGCTTTACATGTACTTCTCAATTAATTACATGTAAACACATTAGAAAAGATTAAATAGTTTCTATTTACAGTTGCAAGCTGTTCTTATTATTTTAACAGTATAGATTGTAGGTGTTACAGAACATGCTGCACCATATGCTTTCAAGGGACCCCAAATGCAACTTCTAATCTCACTCTGGCTAATCAAACCGCTCAGATTATTTTACATACGTCTTTGGTTTAGGCCTTGACATGCCCTTGTTTTTCTTTCTTCTCAAAGCTAAAGTTCCTCTCTTTGATTAGCTGAAACATTTGCATGGTCACTACACATTTTTCATTTTATAAATCATTATGCATTAGCAGTCTTGATCGCCTAGCTTGACTAATCCTGATGAACTGAAATCACAGCTGAAGGTCAAACTCCGTCCCACTGCACATTCATATTCAAACAAATCTACACCATTATTCATTACACTCTTGAAATCATTGAAAATAAGTTACAGAATCTCCCCCTCCTTTTCTGCATAGTTCCTAAAACTTTTATCTACAAAACGCTAATGTTTAACACATGATAATAAACAGAATCATGCCAAAATCAATATTACCTTATAGGCTCGAGTGTTTAATTTTATTGGAAGCTATATATCTTTCATCTTAATCAATAACTATGCAGAAATCAGCACATTTCTGACATCTAATTTCTGTTTTATGTTTTTTGATGTCTTCTTGTATTTTAACAATTTTTTTGTATACCATAACAGTCCTCAGCTTATCATTAGGATTCCCCATTTATACGCACTGAGTATAATTAATCCTGTTTACATTAGTCTTTCCATTCTATATTTTAAACAGATTTCAGTAACACACACAATTTTCCACTTTCACCCTTTGCAATTCCTTACAATACACAGAGGTGATTTTTGAAGCAGCTCACAGAATTAGCCAAATAATATTAATTTCAATAAAGGAAGAGCTGTCCTGATAAAAGACACTTCTCTAAGAAAGCAAAAATAAATATGAGAAAGAAGCTCCTTTCATGCTTTCATAGATTGATGGATGATAATCATCTTAATTTCACTGCTCTCCAAAACAAAGAACCAGAAAAAGCAGCAAAAGACACTGGCCCATTCATTCCAGGACCTGCACAATGCTAATTCCAACATTTAGCTGCATGGTTTTCTGCTTGATGTATCAGAGCTCAAAAGATGAAAGCAGAGAAGTAATTGCTCTCCTGGTTCTTATTCTTCGCTGACAACCCATAAATTTAATTTTACACACACATTCATTTACATTTTCAAGTATATGACATGATAATTGCCAGAATATAACACCTCCATTCCTGTAGATACAGCAACTAGCTGATTGACAAGTGCGGTGAATAGAGAGGAATGGTGGTTGAATTGCAGAATTTTTTTCCCTTACTGAAAATTACACTTAGAAGGGCTAACAGTAATAAGCATTTATAAAACAGCCTCACCATAAACATCTGCACATAAAATGAACAGCAAAATTTCAGCGATTAGTCTCTCAGTTCTCTATGCTTTGCACTGAACTCTGCTATTCGAAATATTACAATTATGAAATAGTGAATCTATCAAGGCACAACAGTACAAAATGAGCTGTGAGCAACATTTACAGGGATTTGTCTGTTGCACTGTATTGTCAGGGCAGTGCAGTGTGATTTGTTATTATTATTAATTTTTTGGCTTTTGTTTTTCCCCACATTGTTACTGAATATTAGCATAAATCATTGTTATTTTTATTTTCTGGCTGTTTGCTAATTACTCTTTTGAGAGACAAAAGAAAAAAAGAAAAAGAAGGCGGGAGGGATAAGGTAGCCCTTAAAAGCTCCTGCAGGAGTGTAACTCTCAGTAAACTGACTTGTTTTTCTTTGGCTCCATAGTTCAAGAATGGAACAAAGCACTCTAAATTGGATCCTGATGAGAAAACATCACCAACTTCTCAGAAGAATTCCAGATCATTAAGATGCTCTCACTGCACTTGGAGTCACTGATGAGGCTCTCCAACTGACAGAGGTCAACTTCAATGGAAGCAGACGGGAAGAAAAGGGAAAACTGAGGTAGTTTTACAGAGAGCTTTGTACCAAAGGCTGAGCAATTACTTTGTATGAATAGCCCAGCTAATAAGTACAGATCAAAGATTTTGGTCTGGTTTGCCAGTGTGTATGCTGCTTAACATGCTGGGTTATGAGGGTAAACAACACCCTCAGAATATTTTGTAGCTAAAGGAAAGTAATATTCCAAACAGCACTTTCAGACTTATATCTTTTATAAGACATGCTAATAAGGAGGAGAGAGAGAGAAAGGAGGAAGAAAAGGTGAAAGAAAGAAGAGGAGGAGTAAATAATGGGGAGAAAACAAAGCACAAATAAAACAAATCCAAATCTTTGCCACCGCTTCCAAAAACTGAACTTATTCTGAATACAAATGTTATGTGCCATAGGAAAGAGAAATACAATGCACGATTTATATAATTTTTAAACATAACTTACAGTAGAACCTCTGGTGACGGCCATCATTCCTTCCATAACTTTGGTCGCAGCCCGATTTGGTCATAACCCGAGCCTTTAAACAAACATGGAGTAGCTAACTCCGAGGGGCCGAAAGTTTAAAGAAGCTGAACAAAGACATGAGAGAAAGGATGTAGAGGGGGAAAGTTACAGCTGAGCATTTCTTAAAACCAAACCCTGGAAAAGGTTTGGCTCATAACTCGGGGATGAGGGGGCAGGCAGCCCCTCTCCGCAGTTACTTCCAGCTAAGTTTGCCTTCTGCATCTCACAGGGATACCCGCCACGCCCGGCTGGTTCCGCCAATTTGCGCGGTCTCCCCACTCGTCCAGCCTTGAAAGTCAGCTTGATCTCTTTTCCTGCTCTCCTCCACCTCTTTGCTAAAGAGGAAATACTACACCCCCCCCCAAGATGCTTTGTGGGTCTCTCCCTGGGGTTGCAGATGCTGCTCTGGTTGTTGACAAGCAAAGGTAAGCCAAGAGCACCTGAGGCAGCCAAGGTGGCTATAGAAGCTGCGAAGAAGCTCCCAGCCAGTCTTTTCTCCAAGCCCTGCAAGCGAGAGGCCCAAGGCAGGAGTGACCAAGGGAGCAAGAGAACTAAAGTGGCAGTCAGAAGAAGAAGGAGGCGGTGGCGGGCGACTAGCGGGGCAGAGGAGCAAAATCCCCAGCCCAGCAGCAGCTGAGTGGCAGCGCAAGCCAAGGGTCTGCTTTTTCTACCCCTCGCCTGCCCGCTTCTTCATTTTCTTTTCTAGGAAACAAACAACAGGAAATTTGGCGCTTATTAAAAAAATGGCGCAGAAGGGGAAATCGGCTGCGGCTGTGTTTGATTGCTACCCGAGTATGTGTTCATGACCAGATTCAAAAATTTTGTGAATTTTTTGGTCGGAACCCAATTTGGTCGTGGTCAGAAGCGTTCATGACCAGGTTCTACTGTATTAATCATTCCTGAATTAGAAATTCAGTCATTAGTAGATTTAATACAAGTAATATCGGGGACTAAAAATCTCTTGAAACTGCGATATTCTGAAATGAGTGTAGATGACATGTGTTTAGCACATCTGTCTTTCCTGCATGCAATTATTTTCATGATGTCTCTCTCTTGGTATCATTCTCTTCTTCTTCTGCAAATTTTATTTACTGGACCTCGTTCTTTTTTCTGTGCAAAGAAAAACTATGTATATATGGTTTGTAAGTTGCCTTGGGCATGTCATGTGGAAAGGTGAGATGTAAATGTACCTTAATAATTATATCTGTCCATCCATCCATCCATCTATCCATCCATCCATCCACCCATCCATCCATCCATCTTATATGGTTTGTAAGTTGCCTTGGGCACATGGAAAAGTAAGATGCAAATGTACCTAAATAACTAATTTCCTGAAAATGTGATAGCTTATAATAGAATGCTTTATTGTTTTTCCCTTTGATTAATGTGTTCTTTTTTCTGTGAAGTCAGTTCATTCTCAGATACCTTTTAACATTTTATTAATAAAATATTACAGATTTATTCCATTGTAGAATCCCACAAGAAAATTAATTCTATACTTGCCTATCAGATCTACTATACTTAAGATGGGGTTAAATTCAGAATTCTTTCTTAATATTTATAATATCTGGTTAAAAGTAACTATATCTGTTGATTCAAGACCATAATATGAAACATATTCTGCCATAAATATTTGATTTGGTTTAACCTGTTTCTGAATTAATGACCAAGCCTCCTATAAAAATAAAACCCTTCTTAAGATATAGTTTTGTTGCCCGAGTCACAATGGACTTTCTCTATTACTTTTGCCAGTCAGTTTCATTTAAAGGTTTCCAGCGTTCCAGGTAATATAAAGTCCATTAGGTCAGGCTCTTCGTAGCACGACATGCAGTAAATTACAAGTGCTTCAAGCAGCTCAGTGAATTACAGTTCATCACTTTGAAAGGTTTCCCACTACAAGACTACAGATATCAGATCTGGCAGTTAGGATCCAATTAACACTTTGGTCAGAATAATCAGATTGCATGTGTAAGACTTGTATAATCCGTTTATTGCTTCGATGCATCTTCTGTCTGTAGGTAAATTTGCTGGCTGTTTTTTCATAGCTTGGAGTCAGTTGCCTTTATATTTCAAGTTTTTTTTGCAGCGCAACAATGAACTACTCCTTTTCCAGCAATTGAGATTACCTGTCTTGCAAATATTATGGCTTGAGAAATGGTTTATTTTTGCTGGTTTTGTTTTCTTACTTACTCTGTATCATTTATACATTGGGGAGAGGGAGGAGGGGATTGCTAGCCATTTTTTACTAAGAGCATTTTATTTGGTGTAACAGAAACAGATTTATCCACTGCCATCCTGAATCTTACATTACAGACTTATACCGGGTAAATGACATATGCAATGACATTTACATGTGTACTGTCATGCAAAACCATTTCCTGCTACACTGCATATAGTGCTATTCTGATAGGGGGGGAAAATGACTTTGTTTCATAATTTTCTCTGTTTGTGGTCAGTGCACATATGGGCTTTTTGATATAAGCCAAACAGAGTAAGATATCAGATTTCAAGTTGTATATTTTAGCTACTCTATGGACAATCATATTTTCGTCTATGTCACTTCTTAAGAATGAGTTGAAAATCAATTATTACCAATGAAAGAGCAATTCTTCTTGGAAGAATTCAGGATCAAGAAGGGGAAACGTGCAATTTATCTGGCAAATCAAACTGAACTTTTAATTCTTACAATAAATATGTAAAACTTAAATGACAGGTGCACATCTTTCACTGCCTATATTGACTCATTGGAAAAAACAACGCTAAGCATTGTATGTCAGTGATTCATTCAAAGTTTTCATGCCTGCCATGAGTAACACACCAGGTTACTGTGCATTTGCCAGGTAAATCAGTAGTCACTTTCAGAACATTATTTTGGTTAGTCATTATGTATATTTATATTCTGTAAATATAAACATTTCTCATTTCTGCAACAGCTTCATCAGAGGTGGACACTATAAATATTTTTACATTTATTGGTTAATTTTGTTTTGCATTTGCTATTATGATTAATATAAATATCAGGGAAATAATTTCAGTTTAAAACTTACTTTTCTGATTATCATGGCAGCCTCTGATTATCATGGCATCACCCAGTTTCAACCAATAGTGAAAACGTAAGGAAAAAAAGACTTAGGGACCCCTGTTGCGAGGCAGATCCAAATAGACTGGATAAAATTTCTGACTATCTAAAACACTGAATGAAATATCCCATGCTTTGCCACAAGATGTATTTTGGCTTATTCCGATTCATAACCTGTACAAATATTGCTTGACAAGTGGATATATTGGTAGTTATAAAAACACAATATATGATAGGTCTAAGCAATGGAAAAGTTGTAGAATTCTTTGTGAGCTGATATAGAAACAAGTTTATTTAAGGAAATAACCTCTACTATTTCTTTGAGTATCTCTGATCATGTAAACAAATCCTTAGTACCCTTTTATCTCTCACCTGACTGTTTTCATAGAAATAAGATATAAAGTTCAACTATGCTAGTAATGTACAAATATATTCCCAACATGTCCACCCAAATTTGAAAGATACAGTTTCTAATACTCTAAGATTCAGCTCAACCACAGTATTGGTAGTGACCAGAAATACAAGGAAATAAATGTAAGTAGACTATGTTAACTAATTTGCAAAGTACATGTGAAGCACTCAAAATGCACCCAAAAGGTAAACATTGAGAACATTCCCCTCCACCATTAGACAGAGCAGAATTTTCATTACAAGTAACACAGGTAGTCTCTGACTTAGGATCACAATTGAGCCCAAAATTTCTGTTGTTAAGTGAGATATGTGTGTTGAGTGAACTTTGCTACATTTTACAACTTTTCTTTCTTGTTAAGTGAATCATTGCAGTTGATAAGATAGTAGCTTGGTTGTTAAGTGAATCGGGCTTCACCATTGACTTGCTGGTCAGAGGATCCCAAAAGGCATATGACCCCAGGATCCAGCAAAGGTAAATAAAAGGGAACCGGTTGCCAAGCATAACTATGAAAAACAGTCATAAGTCACATTTTTCAGTGCCACTGTAACTTTGAATATCACTAAACGAACTGCTGTAAGTCGAGGACTACCTGTATATATCCATTTGTCCTAAATGTCCTAGTGCCAGAATGGGACTTTTAGGCTCCTACCGTTGGCCATAACTGCTTCTCCTCCAGGGTTCCGCCTCCGCGCACTGACCTCCAGCTTTTCTCCTCAGCTGGCCCGCCCCAGTCCTTTTGCCCTGGCCAATGGGCCTTGGCCCCTCCATCCCACGCCCTTTGGCACATCCCATTCGCTAAAATATGGTTTGTCTTGGGCTTTTGGACGCACGGGACAGTTCGCTGCCAGCCAATCAGCTGACTGCCAATTCTGGAAGCCAGAAGCCGTGGCACAATCGATGCAGGAGCTGGGGGGGGCTTTCGGGGAGGTGCTGCAGCCAAACAAACTCAGCCACTTATTAGGAGAAGGAAGGGAAGGGGTGGAAGCTCCCCAGTACCTAATGCTGCCTCCCTGACATTGAATGGGAAGGGAAGAGTGAGGGTGGGGGTGGGGCGTAAATAAGCCAGCTTCATCCAAAGGAGTTTTTGTTTCAGGTGGGTACCCTAGCCTTAGAAGGAGAGAGGGAAGGAGGAAGGGAAGGGAGAAAGAGAAAGAGAGAGAGAGACAAGAAAGAAAAGGGAGAGAGGAGGAGAAAGAGAAAGAAAGAAAGAAAGAAAGAAAGAAAGAAAGAAAGAAAGAAAGAAAGAAAGAAAGGAAGGAAGGAAGGAAGGAAGGAAGGAAGGAAGGAAGGAAGGAAGGAAGGAAGGAAGGAAGGAAGGAAGGAAAGAAAGAAAGAAAGAAAGAAAGAAAGAAAGAAAGAAAGAAAGAAAGAAAGAAAGAAAGAAAGAAAGAAAGAAAGAAAGAAAGCGGGAAGGAAGCAAGGAAGAGGGAAGGGAAGGGAAAATGAATGAGATATGGATGGATGGAGGGAGGGAGAGGAAAAGGAAGGACCACAAACTCTGGCATTAGACGCAGCTTCAGAGGACGCTTTGAAACAGTACAGCAATCCAGGGCTGGAAGGGACCCTGGAGGTCATCTAGCCCAAGCCCCTTAGCTAAGCAACCAAAATTCAATTGTGATCATAAATCGAGCACTATCTCTGCCTTCTTCTGCATGGCAGCCTTGACCTAGTAAACTCCTTCCCCTTTCTGGGAATTTTATCTCTGTTAGAGGCACCAAAGTAACCCAGGTGATATAAGGTCTCCTGCTGGAGCAGGGAGTTGTATTATATGACAACTCTGGGATCCCTTCCATCCCTTGGATTGCTATTTTGGGGAATGGGCTGCGCCAAAGGGCATGGAGGGGCTGAGGCCCATTGGCCAGGACAAAAGGATGGGGGCGGGCCAGCCAAGGAGAAAAGCTGGAGGTTAATTTGCGGAGGCAGAACCCTGGAGGAGAAGCAGGCAAGGCCAATGGTCGGAGTCTAAAAGTTCTAGATCCCTTAGTACTACCACAAGGATAAAATCCAGTCCTATCAAACCCAGGGTTTTGCTCGCTTTGTAAAATGCTTTATTGTAAAAATATAGTTTTCTGTCTTCACTGTGGATTGAAGAGAACTCAACTACTTCTGCTTTTTTTCTGTCAGTATTCTAAACAGTGAGATACTTGACAAAATGTTTATAGCTACTTGCCCACAGTTAATATTACAGAATTACAATATCTCACAACTACATATCCCATAGATGCAAACTTGCCATGTTTATTTTCATCTTATTTTATTTATTTGTGACCCAGGGTCAGCTGTTCAAGTATCCTTTGGTATAATTTTGATGTATATAGGCTAGACTTTGTGCAAAAATATATAGGTAATGGGCCATTCTAGATCAATTTCTGGTGTGGACCTGACCTATAGCAACAGTTCTATAGGAACAGTTGCCAGCCTGTACAAGTGGGTAGTTTCATTCTGATAGATTGCACTCATCATGAAAACTGCCAAAATAATAAGGTACTAACTCAGCAGGGAAGCCAAAAATGGAATGCAATCTGACTACTTGGTCAGCTCTTGAATAAAATTACTCCAAATAGGATTTCAGATAAAAGTAGCTGGATACCATAGAAAAAGAGAGACAGCAATTTCTTCCTATTTATCCTTATTTTTTCTTTTTGGCAGTCAACTGATAAAAACTAGATTTTCCAAGTTTTTTTTTTTACAGAAATCAAATCCATATGCTAAAACCTAACCAAACTACCTGAATATTATTAGATGAACTCATTTTATAGCTAACCTTTTACTAAAGTGGTTACTAGATCAATGCTGCACAATTCCAGACAATTGCAAAATGATAACATAGAGACCCTTTAGGTACCATCTAAAGTTGTCTTAATTTTTGTAGCTAAAATTAATAATCCTTATGTATATGATATTGTTGCCATTACGGAAACTTGGTGGGATGAAACCCACAAATAGAACATACAGCGAGAGGGATTTAAATTATTTAAAAGAAATAGACCAAATAAAAGAGGAGTGGAGTTGTACTATATATAAGTAATAACTACATCTCTACAGAAATAGAGCACAACAATGATGAAAATTATCTTGAATGCATTTGGGTCAATATTAAAGGGGGGGAAATGACATTGCCATTGGTCTATACTATAGGCCACCCAACCAAACAGAGGAAACAGGTGAACTTTTTGCAAGTTAGCTAACTAAGGTATGAGGAAGCACATCACAGTAGTAATGGGGGATTTCAATGACCCTGACATCAACTGGGAGACAAACTCTGCACCAAGTGGAAGATCCAACAGGTTCCTAACAAAACTAGCAGACAACTTTGTTTGCCAAAAGGTAGAGAAGGGAACAAGGGAATCAGCCATATTGGACTTAATTCTCACTAAAGAGATGAAATGATAGAAGGTGTTGAAGCTACAGGAACCTTGGGGGCAAGTGATCATGCAATATTGGAATTCAACGTTATGTAAGCACAAGTAGTAGAACAAAGTCAAACTAGTGTCTTGGACTAAGAGAGCGAATGTCAATAAACTTAGAAAGCTTGGGAAGGATTTCATTGATGAGAATCCTTAAGTGGAAAACAAGAAGCTTGGGAAATTTTGAAAAGTGAGATTATAAAAGCCCAGTCTAGCACAATACCAAAGAAGAAAAAAATAACAGCTCTCAAAAGAAACCAGCATGGCTTCACTTTCTGACAAATTGAAAGACAAAAAGAACAAGTATAAAAAGTGGAAAGAGGCAAATAACTAAGGCAGAATATCAGCAAATAGCCCGAGCCTGTAAAGATGAAGTGAGGAAAGCTAAGGCTCACAATGAACAAAGGCTTGCGACAAAAGTAAAAAATAACAAAAGAAGCTTTTTCTAACATGTTAACAAAAAAAACTCAAGGAAGCAATTGGTCCATTGGTGGGAGAACGTGGCAAGAAGGTGACAAGCAACAGGGAGAAAACAGAACTAATTAACTCATTTTTTTGCATCTGTCACAAAGGGAAAAACCAGTCCAACCTATCAAAAACAGCACCACAAAAAACAGATTAGGAACACAAGTTAAAATTGGGAAGAAAATGGTAAGTGAACACCTGTCTACCCTAGGCGAGTTCAAATCACCAGACTGGATGGATTACACCCCAAGGTTCTGAAGGAACTGGCAGATGAGTTCTCAGAACCACTGAACTCAGTCATTCAAAGAGCACTGGGAAACTGCCAGAGGACTGGAAAAGAGCTGATGTAGTTCCCATCTTCAAAAAAGGAGAAAAAAAAATAGATCCAGGAAACTACAGACCTATCAGCCTGACCTCAATACCAGGGAAGATTCTGGAAAAGATAATCAATTAATGAATCATTGAACACCTAGAAGCAAACAAAATAATAACCAAAAGCCAACATGGGTTTGTTAAAAACAGGTAGCAACAGCACTTATATACCACTTTATAGTGCTTTACAGCATTCTCTAAGCGGTTTATGGAGTCATATTACCCCAACAATTTGGGTCCTCATTTTACCTACCTTGGAAGGATGGAAGGCCGAGACAACCTTGACCCAGGTAAGATGCGATCTGCCAAATTGCAAGGAGCTGGCTGCAGCAGAAGTAGCTTGCAGTCCTGCACTCTAACCACTGTGCCATCGAGGCTCTATCATACCAAACTAATCTTATTGCATTCTTTGATAAGGTGACAAAATTAGTTGACCAGAGGAATGCTGTTGATATTATTTACTTGGACTTCAGTAACGCATTTGATAAAGTAGACCATAATCTATTACTAGATAAAGTAGAAAAATGTGGGTTAAACAGCATCACCACTAGATGGATTCATAACTGGCTGACCAGCCACATTCAACATGTAGTCCTCAATGGAACTGCATCTACATGGAGATGTATGCAGTGGAGTACCCCAAGGCTCTATTTTAGGCCCAGTACTCTTCAACATCTTCATCAATGATTTGGACAAGGGGATAGGATGGGGAAGTCATCAAATTTTCAGACGATACCAAGCTGGCAGCACTCCAACACTCCATAAGATAGACTTAAGATACAGAAGGATCTTGATAGACTTGAACGTTGGGCACTATCTAACAAAATGAAATTCATTGGTGAAAAAAGTAAGCTTCTACATTTAGGCAAGAAAAATCAAATGCACAGGTACAGGATATGTGGTACCTTGCTCAATAGTAGTAACTTTGAGAGGGATCTCAGAGTCCTAGTGGATAACTTTAAATATGAGCCTGCAGTGTGCAGCAGCTGCCAAAAAAGCCCACACAGTTCTAGGCTGTATAAACAGGGGAATAGAGTCAAGATCATGTGAAATGTTATAATACCACTTTATAATGCCTTGGTAAGGCCACACTTGGAATACTGCATTCAGTTTTGGTTGCCACAATGTAAAAAAGATGTTGAGACTCTAGAAAGAGTGCAGAGAAGAGCAACAAAGATGATTAGGGGACTGGAGGCTAAAACATATGAAGAACAGTTGCAGGAACTGGGTATGTCTAGTCCAATGAAAAGAAGGACTAGGGGAGACACGTTAGCAGTGTTCCAATATCCCAGGGGCTGCTACAAAGAAGAGGGAGTCAAGCTATTCTCCAAAGCACCTGAAGGCAGGACAAGAAGCAATGGGTGGAAATTAATCAAGGAGAGAAGCAACCTGGAATTAAGGAGGAATTTCCTGAGAGTTAGAACAATTAATCAGTGGAACAACTTGCCTCCAGAAGTTGTGAATGCTCCAACACTGGAAGTTTTTAAAAAGATGTTAGATAACCGTTTATCTGAAGTGGTGTAGGGTTTCCTGCCTTGGCAGGGGGGTTGGACTAGAAGACCTCCAAGGTCCCTTCCAACTCTGTTTGTCAGCCTCCAAGAATCCTTCTTCTGCTGTCTTTCCGGCTACCATAGAAACGGGAGAGGGAAGAATAATTAGGCTTCGTTGGGGGAAGGGAGCTGGAGGTTTAAATTCGTGAAATGTAAACATTACGATGTTTTCTTGTCTATGCTCACTTGCTTACTGTACAGATGTAGCCTCTTATCTCTATAGGCCAAGGTCAACTGTCTTGGCATACCAGATGTATGAAATGCCTTCTGAAGGTGCCCCAAAGGACATTACACATCTCAAATTGGATGGCCAGTTTGAACTGTTGTGGGTGGGAACATGGGATAACTTTCTATATGTGATTTTTACGCCTATTGCCTCAGATCTTGTATTCTTCTGATGCTACCACTTCAATTTTCAATAAAAGTCCTTTTCTCTATAACAATGGAGTCTAAGGTTTTCCTTTTTGGATTTTGAATGGCGCTTCACCTGACACTGTTATTCTATTTTATATATAAAAACCATTAATACAATGTAAAGTTGATATTGTCAAAACATATATGGATAGATGAAATGTATTAAAAAGTCAGTAAATAAATACTTAATTTTGGAATTTAAAAAATGGTACAAATTTTAGTTGGAAGATGTTTTTAAAAGTGGTAAGGAGCAAAATGGAAAGAAGCAAAGATATACAACAGTACCTATAATCACTATCTCATTCCAAAAATGCAAAGTACACTATTCCTCATGAAGCAAGAATCTGAATAGCTTCCTTAAATCTTTGGCTAAAACTTTTTTTCCCCCTCAAGGTCTTGCACCATTAATCCTCCAAGATAAATTCTCCTCTTCCTGGATCCAGGCTGTTGAATCCAACCTTGTTAAACTAGGCTTTTCTCCATTCTCAATACTCAAATTGGATTATGATCAAGCAAACCTTGAAACAAGAGGTAGAGGGCATAGAGAGGCAAGCAGATTTAGAGAAAGCTCCAATGTTTCTGGCTCCAGATTCTATCAGATATACTGTTACCCATGCCAGTTACCTTAGCCAGTTAGAGAGAGCAAATCATCAGAAAGCCTCGCTTGCATAATGCCATGGGCTTCCATCAGCTATCCTGGATGGCAAAAACAAAGGGATACCACTGGTTGTAAGATTCTGTCCCTGTGATTCTGGAGAAGTGGAAACCTGTGAATACTTCCTTCTCCACTGCTCTTTTTATAGAGATATTTAAACAAAATTTATTTTCCTGATTAAGTAATAGCTATTCTGGCTATTGTGACACCATTTATTTTCAGTGATTGGTCAAAGATGAACGGATCAAAGTCACAACGCAGGTCGCTAGATTCTGCACACCAGCACTTTAATCGGAACCTGATGAATAAACCATTATAGCTATTTCATATAGTTAATACACCAAATCTTTTGGTATTATCACCTTGTTGCATTTTAGTATGACTATATGCCTTCACAATTTAAAGACTGCTATTATATTATAGCTTAGGCCATGTTCTTGTTTACCTGCAACTGACAGAAAGGATAACAACAGAATAATATAGATTTTTTGTTATTATTCTGCTCCAGAACTTTTAACTAGATACTCTTTGAGTGTTTTTAATTGTACTGATCTTTGCCTGTAACAAACATTTGATTGACTGACACTACTCCTAAGTATGAAAATATGCCTGAGTTGTTTAATTGGATTCAGATTCTGAATAATTATTTAATGACCCACTATTGTAGACACTTCAAAGCAGAATGCTTCAAATACTTTCTACTGGATTCTTACAGTTCTTGAACATGGAATATGGTACAGCAGGCATTACAAGATGCTTACAAAAAACAGGCCAACAAGAAATGAGCAGATCATATCCCATTTCAAATAGGGGACCCAGTTTATCTATCTACCAAATACATCAAACTGGGATTGGCAAGTAAGAAATTGAGCCCAAAATATATAGGCCCCTTTCCTATAGTGAAAGTCATTAACCCAGTGACTGTACAGCTGAAATTCCCAACACAATTCAAATGGATACATCCGGTGTTCCACAGTAGCCTTCTAAAACCATCTATGGGTATATCCTTGGATTTCAGCACACCAGGACCTGTCAGGGACGATCACTATGAAGTAGACGATATTCTAGATTCCCGTAGGCATAGAGGCACAGTAAAATACTTGGTCAAATGGAAAGGATATCCTATGTCAGAGGCCACATGGGTACAACAGAAGGATATGGTGGCTCCTCGGCTACAGCAAAACTTCCACAGACGATATCCCAGGCAGGGGGGAGAGGGGAATATTGTAGATATAACACTGATGTTGTCCCTTACTGTTTCCCAGATGGATCCATGGTAGAGGGGGCTGCATGTTGGGCTCCAGACACGCCACAACACGCGCCAGAGCCCAACAATGATATCAGGCAGTGGGAGGAACTGCTGACTACCTCATCGCCGCCCCAGCCGCTGACACAGAGGGGCACTTTATGACCGAATGCTGATCTAAGGCCCACCAATGCCCCACGACCCACGATGGTCCACAATCACACAAAGAGGGCTCTGGAAGGAGGCTGGGTCACGACAGCCAGGTGCTGGTCACGTTGACTATGGAGAGACTAGGATGATGTCATCAGAAGGTGACAGGGGAGTTGCAGCAGGCTGGGAATGGGTGACAGCTACTGAATCTGGGACTGAAGGAGAGACGAGTGGTGGCTGACATTTGGAGGAGAATGGCCATGGTGGTGGGTAATCACAGAACTGGGCACAATCATGGGATAATAAGGAAGGGTAGTAAGTACATGGGTGAAGGAAGCTGCAGATAAGCAGATGTTAGCAGGGGTGAGATTCAGTTTTTTTAACAACCGGTTCTGTGGGCGTGGCTTAGTTGGTGGGTATGGTTTGGTGGTCATGTGACTGGGTGGGCATGGCCAACTCAACATCACTCATGTCAAGGGGCGCTTCTCCTCTGTGGCCTCTCATGACAATGGGGATGCTGCAACAGTCATAAGTATGAAAAATGGTCATAAGTCACTTTTTTCAGTGCCATTGTAAACTTTGAATGGTCACTAAATGAATTGTTGTAAGTCAAGGATTACCTGTACAAAAATAGAAAAAAACTTCTTTGCTTGCTAAAAGCTGCCCTAAATACCAATCATTAGATTAAAAATACCTGCAAGCTAGAGTTACAAATCAGGCAGGGTGCCAGAGCACCTAGAGGAATGAAAATATTTAAAATGCAGTGATAACTATCAAGCAGCCAACTCTTGCTCATAAAGTGAAACCCTTTAGCAGAGAGGTCATTTAAGCTCTCCAGAAAGAGCACACCCAGAAGAAGCAATCCTTAGATCCATTTGAACACTTAAAAATACCAGCTGGTCTCACTCACCTCACAAGATATCCTAAGGAAAATCACCCAGATTTCTAGTCACCTCCCCCGCCCCCCAAAAGGCAGTAAAAAAATCAGTGCCAAGCTTGCATCCTGCCTCTTGGAAGTATACCCCAAAAGGACAGTGCCAGATAGTATTAAAGCACTGAAGGAAGACCAACTCTCCAAATAGAAAAAGAAACCAAGAGGCAAGAAAAAATTCAAACATAATACAAATAATTAAATCACAATAGTAGCTGTTGCATGAAGCTGAATAGGGAAAAAATTATCCCATCAATAAACACAGGATTAAACTTCACCAAGCACAGAATTAACCTTCACCAAAAAGCTGTTTTAGACCAAAACTCAGAAAAGCTATGTAAGCTCACATTTGAATGTCAATCTTTCTAGCTAGCCAAGAAGCCTTGCTGAATGTCACTCAACTTGGTTCCCTGTCACTAAAAGTTTTGCTTCGTTATTCAATTGTTTCTTTAAAGTGCTGATTGTCCAGGGAAGTATTTCCTCCCAACAGCAGTGTAAAAATCTTAAAACAACCCTTCCCCTTTAAGAAAGCCAAGCCTCACAAGCTCCAGAGACAGGAAGTCTAGGCTGTCTGCCAACAATGTAATAAAGGTGGAAAAAAACAGAGATTCCTTGTAACTACAGGTTCTCTGAACTACTTAGAAAGTTAACAAGGGGTTCTACAGAAGCAGGTAGAACTGGTAGAATCCCACCCCTGGATGTTAGTATAATGAAGGAACAGATGTTAGGCAGTTTAAATGAATGGTGGGGGGAGGAATTAGGGTATTTAAAGCACTGAGAGGCAGTGGCTCTCAGCACTAGCTTTATTTGGAAATATCCTTACTTACTGTTGCATTGTTTTGGTAGCTGGAATAAAGTGAAGATTACTCCGAACTGTGAGTCCTGGCTGCTTTTTCCATGTGGGAAACCAAGAGACCAGAGGCAGATGAGCCATCATTTAAATATATACATTCAGAACATAAGATATGAAAAGTGTGCAAAATCAGCTTTAAATTCGTAGTCTTAAAAATAAGTCTGATATTATTCATATAATGTTGTTTATTTAAACTAGTTTATACGATCTTCAGGGAAACTGATTTGACTTGAATATGTTATAATTGATGTAAAGCTCTGAAGGTTAGAAAAAACTTGGTTAATACTAAATGGTGAAAATCCTTGAAGGTGAAAAAATAGATAAATGGATCTTTAAGGATTTAAATCATTTCAGATTTCCAAATAAAATATGTCTATATTTTTAAAAATATGATTTTTAAAATGTAGTCCTTGCAAATTAATCTTTTAAACAAAGAAAATGCTAAAAAGCTTAAAAATAAAAGAATTGAGCATGTAAAAGATCATACCCTGTATCAACCTTTATGTTTGGTATTTTCTTGCCAAGACCTCAAGTGGCTTGATAAAAATACAATGTGATAGATAGATTCAAAAGCCAGGAAATCTAAATCTTCGAGTAGTAATTAATGGTTTCATCTTAATTCCGGTTTCAAAAAAAACTGGAATGCAATAATGCCCAGCAGATTCTTTTGAAATGTGTCACACTTCACTTTTCAAAGGTGTATTTTTGCTCTAAAGTGTATTTTTAAAATAGACTTTAAAAGTATACTCATTCCTATCAATGCAGAAAGTCATCCTTTTGCATCTGGAATCTACTATATAATGAGTTGAGTTACTCTATCATTTGTAAATTTATTCTCAGTTCAAAAACATTTGCTTTTTCTTTGACAAACTGTACACTCAAATCAGATATTTGTATGCATGCACACAAAGCCAGTTAATCACTTATCTGTTCACATACTTTCAAAAATACCTGATTTGTATACATATTAGCAGACATGCTGGTTAGTTGGCAAAGTAATACAAGAATATAAATATTCTGAGATTGTTTTCAAAATTATGCTCAAATGAGTAAGTCTGTTTAACAATTAACTTTACGTTTATTTGTATGTGCGTACTATGCACATACACACACAGACACAGACTTATAAATGAATCAGAGGTTTTTTAAAATAAATATTTGTAATTCTAAACAAAGCATGAAAGTCATTGGGTGAATAGCATATAACTTATTTAATTAAATCACAGATTTGGAACCAATTAAAATCAATCTGAAAAATAAAAAAACAGCAACAATAACTCAAAATGTTAGAAGAAGTTTCACAAAGCATAGAATCATAGGGCTGGAAGAGACCTTGAAGGCCTTCTAGTTGAACCCTCTACCCAAGGCAAGAGACCTTAGATCATTCTGGACAAATGGTTGTCTATTTTTTTCTTGGAAATGTCCAGCAGTGGAGCACTCCATTTCCAGAAGGCAAGCTGTTCCACTGATTAATTGTTCTCACAGTTAGGAAATTTCTCCTTCATTCCAAGTTGGATATCTCTTTAATGAGCTTCCAGCCATTGCTTCTTGTTCTACCCTCAGGTGATTTGGAAAATAAGTTGATCTTCCTTTCTCTGCTCCCTTAGGTGTTCACTGTACAATTTAGCTTCAAGACGCCTTATCAACTTTGTTGCTGTTCTTTGCATTCTTTCTAGGGCTTGCACTCTGTCTAGGGCCTTGCATTGTGGTGATGCAGCATTCCAAGTGGCCTCACTAGCGCAATACTAATACTATATCTATAATACTATACTCTTGTGATCTTAATGCTATCCCTCTATTGATGCAGCCGAGGACTACATTGGCCTCTTTGGCAGCTGCAGCACACTACTGGCTCATACGTAAGTGGCAATCCACTGGGATATTTAGCTCCCTCTCACAGTTACTATTGTTGAACCAAGTACTACCTATTCTATACCTATGTATTTGATTTCTGTATTTAATTAATTTTGTATTTGTATAATTAATTTTGTATTTAATTAATGCCCAAGTCTGTCCTCCAAAGTATTAGCCCTCACCCCCAGCTTGGTGTCTTCTGAAAATTTGAAGAGCTCCCCTTCTATCCCCACATCTACATCATTTATGAAGATGTTGAAGAGTACTGGCCCCAATACAGAGGCATGAGGAACCCCACTGCATGCTTCTCTCCATATAGACGTAATTCCTTTGAGGACTACACACCGAGTGTGCCTGGCCAGCTAGCTGGGAATCCATTTGCTAGTAGTACTGTCTATCCCACATTGTTGTATCTTACCAAAACGTAGGCTGTGGCCTACTTTGCCAAATGCCTTACCAAGTCCAAGTATACCATAGCATTTCCTCTAATTTACTTATTTTATCAAAGAAGGCAATAAAGTTTGTCTGGCCTGGATTTAACAAACACATGCTGGCTTCTAGTAATCACCTCGTTCATTTTTTGCTTCATTTTCATAAATTTGTGGCTTGATTATATCCATGATTGTTTACAAAACAATGAAAAAAAAACGAGATCTTTAAGAAAGCTGTAATTGTGAAGCAAGCAGCATAGGTTCCCAATTTCATAGCCCATAATCCGTTCGTCCATCAGGTACTATAGAGAAACTCAGCCATGTCATTGTATAAAACTGCACTCATTGAAAAATAATTTCTGTTTTCAGAAATCTATGCCAAATAACCTGATTTTACTATAAAAGAAGTTCATGACTCTAAATATATTTTTCTTTGAATTGTGAAAAACAAGAATATATTAGATAAATAATAATGTCATCCTAACTTTCAAGTCCCCAATCCAATCCCACATTACATAAACTAGCTTTAAATATAGTCCAAACTAAAGAGTCTCCACTGAGGAGATTTAAGATACCCTGCAGAAGGTTACTCGTTGTGGCTCTCTACAGTTACCAGGTTGCCCCCTTTTGTTTCATTCACCATAGTTCTTACATTGTTGCATGGTTCTCTTTGTTACTTTGACCTAATTATTTGCTTGAAAGATTTTTTTCTAGTTAAATTTTTTCAAGAAAGCAGCAAAGTATATTATGTCATATTATGTCTCTATTATGAGACAACCCAGGACCAAAACACAGCACACAGAGGCTTAGATATTTAACAATGGTTTATATACGAGACTTATACGGAAATATATGTGGTAGGCAAATACCTGACAAGCAATCAATCTTCTTAACTCTGTATGGAGAACTCTACAATGGAGACAGGACACAAGGAGAGAAAAATATGCCCTCTAATGTCTTTCTCTATATAGACACCTCTTAAAGTGGTAAAACATCTGTGGACCCATACATAGTCTTAAAACGGCAATACCTTTGCTGATTCATGCTTATTGCATCAGCCTTACAGCAGCTGGTCAGCTCTTGAATCTCAATACCTTAACATATTCGTTCCAAACTTCAAACTACTGATTTCTTTGCTCAAATTATAATGATTCAATCAAATTTATCTCTTCTTTTATATTCTTTGTCTAAACCCCAGAATTACAACTCTTATCAATCTCTAATTTTGACTGTTCAATTCAGGAGAGAGACCTTCTACTGTAGTGTCCAGGTTTGCTCATTATTTGTTTGGTTTTACAAGCTATATCTTGTGATTGTTATCATGCATTATGTTCTCTGCTAAAGCCAAGCCCAAAGTGTTTTCATTTGCTTTAATTTGTTGTTTTGTAACCTATAAATAGAGCTTATCTTGTGCAGAATGCAGGCCTGAATAATTATTGCAGAAATTTCAACCTACTACATTCATGTGCATAATTGTGAAGCTACAGATTTTGTACTTATTCTTTAGTGAATATCTTCATTGTTTTAAAGGCTTTTAAACTGTTTTATAATTTTAGACTTGTAAGCCATCCATAGTCACTTGGTTGAATTGAGCGGCTATAAAAATTGACTAATAAACAAATAAGTAACAAATAAAGATATATTACATCAAAGCATTCAGAAAGCTTCTTCTGAATGTTGAACATTTTGCCATACAATTTTTTTTTTTGCAATATTGTATGAACAAAAGCTTATACTTCTATTATTTGACAAACTTAGATGGTCTATTATAAGAAAGTCTTTCCAAAGGTAGCCACAGTACATTGGGAAGCTTCCCCTATCTATAATAATTATGTTTGCAGTGGGTGGAAAATGCATGTTATTATACTGTTACAGACTATTTTCAAAATAAAATGGCTTCATGAACAACATTTAAAATATTTGTAATAACATGTAACACAGAAGGAAGACTTACTGCACAATTTCCAAGCTACAGATACCCATTAAAATCAATAAAGCATCATGTCAATCCCAGGTGACAGACAACAATTAAACTTCTGTTAATGCTCAGAATTTGTTGTGCCTTTTATCTACCAAGCATTCCACAACTCTAATTGTCTCTGCACATCATATAACTAGTTATTTCAAACATTTTTCAATTATATAGTTTTTATATATAGTTTTTCCATCATCAAAGACCTGCCTTTCTGAATGTAGCCATCATTATAGAAAAATGCTAGAATACTAGAATTATAATACTGGAACTGTAACAATCCAGTAACTAAAAATTAAGGCTGACAAAAAGTGCCACACAAGCCACTGTCCTTAATGATAAAAAAAAATTATGAAGTGTGTGACAGAAAAGAATGGTTTAATATCCAAGAATTATATCAAGCACAAAATGCATGATGAAAATAAACCAATCTTGTGCACAGTGGCATAGCAAGCATGCTGACAAATTTCAAGCAACTAACTTTCTTGTCTCATAAGGCAGTTTAAGTTATACAGTCTTTTCTCTCTGCAGTTGCTGCAATATCTTCATCTGAGAAATATTCTTTAGCTCACACTTCTTTCTTGCATGAGAGCAGAATCCCAAGTTATGCCAAGCACACCTAGCAGTTGACAAATCTGAAGCATGTTTTGAAGAGGCAATTTTTTTTTCTTTTTAACATTTAGGAAAATAAAATATTTTTACTAGTGGTATTATTTAGAATTTTAAGGGAAAGAGATGGGTGTTATGAATGATAGGAAGTAAGAAAGTGATTAAACGATTATATGCCACTGCTTGCACTGGCACGAAGCCGAAAGCACCAGCCTGAGGATGGCGAGTGGGATCTTGCCAAAATGTTGCCAAGATACTCTTAATCTTACACAGGAAAAGATCCAAACACACCTAGACCTACATATATATATATATATATGTGGGAAGTCAGTAACAATAGGAAAAAAAAATAGTTTACATTGATATATATATATATGTATGTATGTATGTATGTATGTTGTGGTTCCGATTCCTGAGCCTGTGCTGTTAGAGGAAGAGGACTCAGAAGATGAGGAGGAGGAACTGGGAATGCCTTCCTCCCCAGGACCTTCCTCTTTGACAATGCCTTCCTCCTTGATAATACCTCAGGTTTTAGCAGATAATCAAGAGGAACAGCCTGAGATTAATCAGGAGGAGGAGGGCATATCGGAGCAGCCTCTGACAGGGAATCAAGTAGATGAATGTTGGCTTGATCCTAGGCAGCGTCATAGGAAGAAGTGAATGGGTGGGGGGAGAATGCCATCCGCAACTGTCATGCATGCATGTGATGTCGCGCATGCGCAATAAGGACTGGCTGGGCAGGGAACAGAGGAGCAGGCAGAGAGGGGCGGGGCCAGCCAGGGGCCCGTTTTACCGGTTCTCCGAACTACCAGGAATCATAACAACTGGTTCTACTGAACTGGTCCGAACCGGTAGAATCCCACCCCTAATTGTAAATATTCCTGAATCATAGGTTCAGTGATACCAAAAAGGAAGGAAGGAAGGAAGGAAGGAAGGAAGGAAGGAAGGAAGGAAGGAAGGAAGGAAGTTAGTTAGTTTAGCTCAAAATCATGAAATGTGCTAGAAGTCAATATTTACGGATCCATCTAGTGACAGCCATAGAATATAGAAGATTCAATTTATAACAATAATAAACAGTATAGCGCACATATAATTTGTAAAATTATAAAAATCAGATAGCATGTTGTATGTTTGGGACACTAAGAGAAACAAGAAGAATTGAATGAAAGTTATATGAAATCATCCAAGATGATATAAAATAATGTCAAAAAGTATGATATTGTGGGACATTATATAAAAATTGAAAATCAAAGGTTAGTGGTAATTTATTTACAGTTAACTGAAACTGAAAGATCAGATCATTACTTTGAACTCCTGAAGTGACTAGTAAGTAGCTGCACTAACAAACATATTAATTTAAAATAATTTCAAATAAGCATGTTGGTCCATGTATATGCATGGAAAAAAAAAAAAATTAAATTATTGATTTTAGTGTGTTTTTTTTTAATGAAACACTAAGTTTTCCCTGGAGTCAGTTCTACTTTTTTAAAAAATAAAAGACGGGGAGATGATTTGGTCATGTCAAGAGTGATCTTGAAAAAGGTGGACATGGAGAAAAGGAAATGTGAAAGAAATGATAGTGAAAGTAGAATACTACAGGAATAAAAATCAAGTATAATTCTGGATAAAAAATAAAAGTTAAAATAAAAAGAGGTAGAAAAAATACAGATATATTTTGATGGAAATAAAAAACTCATTTGGAAGTGGATGAAAAGGACAAAACACGAAGCCTCCAGTAAAATTAATGTGATGAAAACAAAAATGATGACAAAACTGAAGAAAACATACTTTTTTCTATGCTTAACTGTCACAGTTTTCATTCAAACCTTTCTACAAATCACCAAGTACTAATTCTGTCATCTCGTTTTGTTCCCACCTTTATTTTTACTTCCCCACATTTAATCATCAAATCACTTTCAAATAACCCTTCCTTCCTTCCTTCCTTCCTTCCTTCCTTCCTCCCTCCCTCCCTCTCTCCCTCCCTATCTCCCACCCATTATTTATCTTAAATTTCAAACTGAACATTTTAATTAATTTTTTTCCAGGTAACATTTTTCAGTAAGATAAAGAAATGTATATATTTGTATCCTGACTTTATTATTTGTATAAATAACCCAAAGTGCTAAACATACTGAATATTCCTTTCTCTTCCTATTTTCCTCATAAGAATATCCTACGAGGTAGGTTATGCTGAGAGAGAGAGTGATTGGCCCTAAGCCTAAAGCGAAGTGTAAGTCATGGTCTGCCAATGACTAGCCTGGTGCCTTAACAATTAGACCAAACTAGCTCTACTTGAGCTATATGTTGCACAGCATTCCTAGTTTATTTAAAAAATGGATATCATATTATTTTGAAATATTTAGATCAGTACACCACACACCACAAAATCAAAGCCTAGTTTAATGAAAAACAATATCTCAGAGGAGTTTAAGCCCATTGTACCTGAGAAAGTTGTCAGGTACTTGTAGCTTTTAGTCTGACTACTCCTACAGTATGCTAGATTCATGACCCTCCTGGCTGGTCAAGCTCCCAGAAGAGGACATATGATTGGACCTAACTAGTGACTAATTCCTTTTTGAGAGGGGTGGCAGTCTCTTAAGGAAGCAGTGATGCACCTCCTCCTTAAGGAACAATCACTCACCCAATGGCTAAGAGGGCCTTTGCACACCTTTAGGCTGTGTGCCAGTTGTATCCATTCCTAGACCAGGAGGTTCTTATTCACTGTTACTCGTACCCTCATAATCACTGCAACATACACTACATGGGGTTGCCCTTGAAGAGCGTTCGGAAGCTTCAGGTACAGAATGCAGCTGCATAGATTGTAAACAGTGTCAGCTAATTGGCACATATAACATTATTACTTTCTGGGTTCAATTGCTTTCAGTGTGTTTCTGGGTGCAACTTAGCTTGGGATCAGATTACCAGAGAAAATGTCTTCTCCCAGGTGTTGCTTCCCATGATAGGCATGTTCCAGGTCTCATCAGCCAAGGAAATTTTAAAAGCTGTAAGAATACTGAAATACAGAGCTGCAGGTTTACATGGTTTTAACTAGGATTCACCCCAAAGGAAGATTCATCCCCTTAAATGCACTTCCTACCTTCATCTCCTTGAAGGGCAGAAATAGGATGGAAATCCACCTCCTGGATTTCTCCTGGCCAATCCCAATGACATTCTTCCCTCTCTCCCTCCCTCCCTCCCTCCCTCCCTCCTTCTTTCCCTTTGGGGTGAATTCTTTGGGAGAATCCTCTGGGAAGCTTGGTGCTAAGGGTCTGTAGGATGATTCGCTTTCTCTTCTGTTTGGGTTGAAAGGTTTGCCTCTGCTCGAAGGGCAAAATGGATAGATGGTTCCCTTTTTAAAACTACCGGGAGGGGTGGGAGGAAGCTACCCAGCCAGTCTGTATTCTTAGGGAAATGACAGAGGGAATAAGAGTAAGGAAAACTTAAAGAGGGGGAAAAGGTCTACAGGGGGCGGACTTTGGGTGGCTAGAGAAAGAGGAGAGTGCCCAACCGTACAGGGGATGAGACCGTGACCCGAAGCTCTGGGGCGGGAAGCAAAGGGAGGCATGGGGGGGGAGAGAAACAATGGCTTCACCCTCCCGCCACCACTTCCACCCACCAAAGCCCGAATGATTCACCAACTTGCAGGACGTTTTTGATGCAGCTGCCGTCAAGCAAAGCGATGCCTCTGAGGGGGGGCAGGTGGTTCTCATCAGCAGTGGAGTCTGTCCCACTGATGCTGCTGCTGTTTTTGGAGATGGCACTGGTGAGAGAGGCGTCAGTGCTGGTGGGAACTGTGGAAGTTACAGAGGTGGCTCCCCCACCCGAGAAGCAGCTGAAAGGCTGCCGGCAGAGGAATGCGCTCAAACCCTTCCTCCACCCACTGGAAGAGCCACTTCTCCACTATTGCCTCACTGCAATGTCCAGCATGGACTCTGGCCTCTGAGTCTTGCCCAATGGCAGCAGTCCAATTGCAGCATAAGCCATGGTGAGAGCATAAAGGAAAGTGACGGCGGAGGAAGCGGCAGTGGCACAAAATGCCCCGCCTCCGAGGCTGACATCCCCACGACCGCTGATTTACCCTGCCTGCAGTCAGCACCATATCCAGGTCTGCAGTAAAGGTGGTTGGCGGGGGTAGGGAACCCTCCGCGCTCCACTACGATCAGCTGTTAGGAGCGGCTGGTGGCGAGGTGTGACTGCCTGTGGGCCACTCCTAATGGCAAGTTCCCCCTGCCCTTCCCCCCCATTTCTCATGTTTTAAATAGGCCTAAATTTTGGGGGAGGGGCTTAATTTCACCTCATGCCTAGAAAACATGCTGGGCCTTCCTATTGGGTCGGAGTATTGTTGGAGAAACACGGTAGTAAGTTGAAAGCACTGGTAAAATTGAAACCAATGGGTGAAATACGAATGAATGTGGACTGAGCAGGGAGTAATCAGTGCAAATGAAGCACATTAACTACAGTGAATAGCATGGATATAAATAAGCTTTTTATTTTCTCTTATACTTTCTTTTAATTCCTTTTCTCATTGCTTCGTATTATTTTAATTTTGCATAATTTGCATAATTTCAGAGCATCCACATGTTTCGATGCTTTCTTTCAAATAATAAAAAGTGGGATCGTAAGGTTTACCATTCTGGATATGTCCTAAACCTCACAATAAATGAACAAAAGGAGTGCGTTGATGTAATGATGCTTTAATAATTTGCCTCTTTTATGTCTTTCTGAATATACCTCTTTTTACTCACTCTTATAGGGTAACTTAGAGAAAATGTGAAGAATCAATATTTTTATACGTTTGGATAAAATCTCTAAAAACTAATCATTAGCAGCACAGTTGATTTTACAGAAAATTTGCTTAGCCACATTCCCATGCCTGCTGATTTGTGTGAAAAAGGTCTTTAAACACCAAACTTTAAAAAATCAATTAATTACAGAACAATTTAATTAATAGTTGAATACTATAATAATTCTGGAGATTTTGGTCCATCTATAATTTGAGACAATTGCCTACCAATTTCTCTTCAAGAGAGGAAATAAATGTTTCTGATAGTCCTTGATATAGGTAATGCCAAGTATTTCTTGGCTCGATTATATAGCCTGTTCCAATTTTATATAGCACAGCAAAGAAAACTGTCATTTAGTAAACATCTTAGTTATCCAAAGAGACAGAGAAGATGGTTACAAGCCACCAACATCGAACTTGCTTTGAATACTAAACCTGCAGAAAAACCTTCTATAGTACATTTGGAAGTATGAAATCTGCTTTCAGGATTCTTAATTATCACAGGAACTACTTGCTTAGTAAGTAAAATTTATATGAAGCTGAAGCTGAAGCATATAAATTCCTGATTGAAAAATATTAGAGTTCTGTTGCTATATAGAATTCATACTCATGTCTGATTTTATAATATGTGTACAGTATTCTTACAGAATCTGTACCTTGTTCCTAGAAATCACTTCTATATAAATTAAAATAGGAATAACAGGAACCATCAATCTGATAAATTATTTCACTTGAGCTTTTTTTTTGTTGAAGTCTGTTATTCATGGAGGTTTTTAAAGTCTACCATTCTGGTCCAAGTCCAAATTACCCATACTTTTCAATCTAGCAAAAATATATCAAGAGGTTCTATGTTTTTTTAAAATGTTCACATGTGAACAACTAATGTTAATGATGAAAATAATACAACACTAGGCAAAAAATCATTGCAAAGAGATATATGTTATAATATTTTGTCAAGATCACATAGTTAATAATCTAAGACTCTACTGGGTAAGTAGTGTCATTATTTGCACTATTCTAAAGAAATGGGTACAAATTCCTTCAAATTACATTATAAAGGTAGTCTTCGACTTACAACAGTTCTTTAATGATCGTTCAAGATTACAGTACAACAACACTGAAAAAGAGGACTTATGACCATTTTTTACATTTATGATCATTGCAGCATCCCCATGGTCATGTGATCAAAATTCAGACGTTTGGCACCTGACTCATATTTATAACCATTGCACTGTCTCAGGGTCATGTGATCCACTTTTGTGACCTTCTCACAAGCCAAGTCAATGGGGAACCCAGATTCACTTAACAACTTAACTGCAGTGATTCACTTAAACTGCGGCAAGAAAGGTCATAAAAGGGCGGAAACTCACTTAACAACAGAAAATGTTTGGCTCAATTGTGGTTGTAAGTCGAGGACTACCTGTACTTCAAAACTATAGTATATATTTAAAAGACAACAAAATCTCCTGTAAGAAAAAGGAACCAGGGTAAAATGGATTTACTCGCATCAGAAAATAAAAATAAAAAATTTGAATCATGCCAAGAAAACATGTACTATTTTATTTATGACTGCTTGCAGATTAATATTCAAATTAAAAGAAAAACAAGGATGCACAGCTTTTTTCATTAAGGTGTATCCTCTTGTTGACCTCAGTTCTAAGCAAAACCTATCTATTATACTGCTTAATTTGTACTCAGTTCCAATGACGTCTCGGCAAAAGTTGGGATAAAGACTGATGCAGCACGCTCAGTAGAAATATAATATCACAAGGAAGTCAGTGGAGAATTTGGTCTAAAACATGATTCAGATGGTGAATACCAAGAATGCCAAGAGACGTGAAATTGGAGAGCATACGCTAACACCATCTGTTCATTTTTGTTTTTAGAATGCTACAAGGCAACAATGAATCCTTGCATTTTTCTGTCTCCTGTGAAAGCACACCTATTTAAGTACTGCCTTCAGAGGAAAACTCCTTCAAATATTAAGAAGATTTTCCTCTTAAGCACACAACAGCTACTTGGATGAAAAAAAAATCTTTTAGTTTGAACCTCTCCATTTCAAGTTTCTCTCAACTCCCTTTTCCCCAATTTCAGTTTCGCTTTCCAACTTTTAGGAACTTACATGAAAATAATTCATACTTTGGCCTATACTGTATAGCTAAAGAATAGATAAAAATGTCTTACAATGTGCTTTTTTGTTTTACATTTTAACTCATATTTTTTTTTCTGGGTATTTTCCAGATAGTTAAATGGTAGATAGGAAAGTAGGTAGTTCAGTACCGAAATACAGATGTTTTCTAATCAAAGATCGCATTTTTAAAATGAAAACCAAAAGACAACTAAGTTTCAGTTCATACCGCGTTTCCCTGAAAATAAGACCCAACCAGAAAATAAGCCCTGGTGTGATTTTTAGGATGCTTGCAATATAAACCCTTCCCCCAAAATAAGCCCCAGTTAAGACTGTCAGCTCCATGGCCAGCAAAGGAGGCTGCAAGCATGTGGGGGCTGAACTTGGCTGGCGCAGTCTGGGCTGTACAGCCCATGCAGCGCAGGTGAGTGTGAGCACTGCGAATGCTGGGCCGGCCCTCCAAGCAGCAGGTGGAGGCAGAGGCACAGGGAGAAGTATGTGATTTGGCCCACTGGACATGCCACATGGTCGCTTGCCCTCTTGCAGCCATGGGCAAGCGGACAGATGATAAGATGGAGAGGACAGGTGGCAGCAGGAGGCTCTTCCTGCATGTTCAGTGGAGCTGAAGGATGATATTGGATGGTGAGGATCAAGGGTGGAGGGGCAGCAGCATAGTGCCACTCCTTACAGGGGTAAAGTCTGCTGTGTAGGCAGCACTAACCCTTTCTAACATTCATCTCTATTGTTCTGTGATGCATTTCCTGTCTCTCTAGGGTGTACCTCTATCTGCTCCTGTGAGGCAATTTCCGGTTCCTGTAATATGTATGTATGTATATATGTATATATGTATGTGTATGTGTATGTGTATATGTGTGTGTGTGTGTATATATATATATATGCATGCCAAGCATTTGAAGCAAGAAACCCAGCAGCATGGCATCTACTAGTAGCATACCTCCGCCTCTGCAACCCCTCCTCGGTAGTACAAGGGGTCTCAGAAAAGTTCTGGCTGAAGAGACAAGCGGTCAAGGTGAGATATGACAAATCAGCTAGCGATTTGGCAGAATGGAAGACTGAGGAATGGATTCAGATGAGACCGCTGCCTGGAGATAGAACAGGCTGTTGGAAAATGGGGTAGCTGCTTAAAGCAAGTGGCACCATGTTCCTATTTAGTGGATGTTGAAGGAACTCTTTATCATTGTAATCGAGTAGATTTGCATGTGGCTGAGCAGCCAAACTTTCCATATTCAGTGGACAGGCCAGAGGCATCTGATAATACTGCTCACTTACCCGTTAACAATAAGGAATGCACAAGGATGATGCCTCAGACCAATGTTGATGAGAGCTCAGAGCAGGCCGGTATACCTGATAGTAGTCGAACACTGGACACCCCAGTAAGTGGTGAGAAGAGCCCAATGGTCTCAGTGAGGTCAGAGAAGCCCTTAGTGCAAAGAGAGCCAGTCTGTGCAAGAGAGCCAGTTATCACCCATAGTAGCAGTTGTTCGCGACCACCAGATAGACTTAATCTGTAGAAAGTGTGGATACTGTACTCATCTGAATCTTCATAATATTTTGATGTCTTATAATGTTTATAAGGTTGTGTAGATGTTACAGCTGTTTTGACATCGTTCTCATGTGAACTTTTACAACGTTTACAATATATTATGTTTAGAATGTTGTTTAGATGTTACAGTTGTTTGATACTGCTCTTATTTGTGCTTATCTGAGCTTTTACATTGTTCACAATGTTTTATAAAGTTTAGAATGTGGTTTAGATGTTACAGTTGTTTGATACTGTTTTTATCGTGAGCTTATCTGAGCTTTTATAATGTTTACAATGTTTTATAAGGTTTATAAGTTTGTTTGTGTTAAATATGGAAAGGGGAAGATGTTACAGTTGTTTCATCGGAATTTTTACGATGTCTACAGTGTTTTGCAATGTCGTTTGCGTTAATATAAAAAGGGGAAGATGTAATAGGGGTTATGTCTGTTGTGTAGGCTGCACTAACCCTTTCTAGCATTCATCTCCATTGTTCTGTGATGCATTTCCTGTCTCTTTAGGATGTACCTCTATCTGCTCCTTTGAGGCAATTTCTCTCTCTCTGTGTGTGTATGTGTTGTTATCTTTCCCAGGTGTCTTGCCAGAGGCAAGGGAATCCAAGGCCCCATTCAGTTCTTCTAGAGTTGGTTCACTGTCAAGCTCCTCCTAGACAGTCAATGTTATTTAATACTGTATAATAAAATAGAATTCTTTATTGGCCAAGTGTGTTTGGACACACGAGGAATTTGTCTTGGTGCAGTGTCTCAGTGTACATAAAAGATACATTCGTCAAGAGTCAAGAATCATATGATACAACAATAATAGTCATAGGGTACACTAAGCAATTAAATCATACTAGAAAACAGTCAATATAAATCATAAGGATACAAGCGACAAAGTTAGAGTCATATAGTCACAGGTGGGAGGGGATGGATGATAAGGAGTGATGAGAAGATTAAAAGTAATAGTAGTACAGACTTTGTAAATAGTTGAACAATGTTTAGGGAATTATTTGTTAAGCAGAGTTATGGTATTTGGGAAGAAACTGTCATTGTGTCTAGTGGCTCTGGTGTGCAGTGTTCTACAGCGTTGTTTTGAGGGTAGGAGTTGAAACAGTTTATGTCCGGGATGTGAGCAGTCTGTAAATATTTTCACAGACCTCTTTTTGACTCGTGCAGTAGACAGGTCCTCAATGGAAGGCAAGTTGGTAGTAATTGTTTTTTCTGCAGTCCTAATTACTCTCTGAAGTCTGTGTCTTGTTGGGTTGCAGAACCAAACCATACTGTTATAGAGGTGCAGGTGACAGACTCAATAATTCCTCTGTAGAACTGTATCAGCAGCTCCTTGGGCAGTTTGAGCTTTCTGAGTTGGCACAGAAAGAACATTCTTTGTTGTGCTATTTTGATGATGTTTTTGATGTTAGGTGTCCATTTTAAGCCTTGTGATATGATAGAACCTAGAAATTTGAAGGTCTCTACTGTTGATACTGTGTTGTTTAGGATTGTAAGAGGGGGTAGTATGGCAGGGTTTTTCCTAAAGTCTACCACCATTTCTACGGTTTTGAGTGTGTTCAGTTCAGATTGTTCCAGTTACACCACAAGGCAAGTTGTACAACCTCCTGTCTGTATGAGGATTTGTCGTTGTCTCGAATGAGATAAATCACAGTTGTATCATCTGCAAACTTCAGTATTTTAACAGATGGATCATTTGAGATGCAGTCATTGGTATATAGGGAGAAGTGGAGAAAGTACACAGCCTTGGGTGGGGGGCCTTGTGCTAATTGTACAGGTATCAGATGTGATTCTGCCTAACTTCACCTGCTGCTTCCTGTCTGTTAGGAAGCTTATGATCCACTTACAAGTGTCTTCAGGTACCACTACTGTGTTTCTCATAAAATAAGGCCGGGTCTTATTTATTTTTTTTGAGCCCCGAAAAAATGGCTAGGACATCTTTTCGGAGGTGACTTAATTTCTTCCCCCACGTGCACCTCCACCTAGAGTGCCCCATGTGCACTCACCTCTCCATGAGGCTGCCACTGAAAGCTCCCCAAAGCTAGAGTCACCAGCCACTTCTAGAAGCAGCCTCGGGGCGAGCACCCATGTGCACTCACTTCGCCATGAAGCTGTTTCTATTAGCCGATGGAAGCTCCCCAAAGGCAGAGTCACCAGACGCTTTGGGGTGAGGCGTGGCTGCCCGCACGCGCACTCTCCTCGAGGCCGTTTCTATTGGCTGATGGAAGCTCCCCAAAGGCCGATAGACATGGCTTCGTGGCGAGGGGAGTAAGCATGGGAGAGCGGCTGCAAACTTTTCATAGCAGAAGGGAAGCAAGCTGAGTCTCTCTCTCTCTCTCTCTCTCTCTCTCTCTCTCTCTCTCTCTCACACACACACACACACACACACACACACACCACCCCTGCAGCACCGGATCAGCCAAGCCCATCTGACAATGAAAGGTCTCAGCATCTGCGGGGTTCCCGCAGATGGCCTCGTGGCATGTGGAATGCGCACAAGCACTTGCCCCGAGGCTGCTTCTACTGGCTGACAGAAGCAACTGGTGACTCTGCCTTTGGAGAGCTTCCATCGGCCGATAGAAATGGCTTCGTGGTGAAGGGAGTGAGCATGGGCACTCGCCCCGAGGTTGCTTCTACTGGCCGATAGAAGAAGCTGGTGACTCTGCCTTCGGGGAGCTTCTATTGGCTGATGTTCTATCAGTAGTAGATCAGGGTATTCTAGCCTAGGCTACCTGCATGGCGCTCCTAAAGGCAAGTTTTCTCCCCCCCTTCCCTTCCCCCCCCCATTTCTCTTCACCTCGTGTAGTTCTAACGAACGATGTGAGAAATGGTGGGGAAACGCATGGTTTAAATAGGCTAAATTTGGGGGGCGGGGCTTAATTTCACCTCATGCCTAGGAATCATGCTGGACCTTCCTATTGGTGGAGGCCGTATTGTTGGAGAAACACGGTAGGTGGTTTGGTTTAGTTAGAAGAATGTCTGGAATGATGGTACTGAATGCTGACCTGAAGTCTACAAAGAGGATCCTTGTGTAGGTTATTTGGAGATTCAAGGTGTTGTAGGATGTAGTGCAGAGCCATATTAACAGCATCATCTGTCGGTCTATTTGTTCGGTCCGCAAACTGCATGGGATCTAACAATGGATCTGTGATGATTTTCAGGTGGGGCAGCGCTAGCCTTTCAAAGGTAATGCTTCTGTAGTTACAACATTTTCTCTGGAATATAACTCAGAGTAGTGCTGCACCCAGCATACCATCTGTGCTCGGTCCTGGATGACCTCCCCTGTAGCCGACTTCAGGGAGGCAGATTTCTTCTGTATTGGACCTAAGGCAACCTTGATGCCATCATACACCCCCTTGATGTTGCCTGTGTCGGCTGCTATCTGGATCTCAGAGCAAAGCTGCAGCCAGTAATTGTTAGCACATCTCCTGGCAGTCTGTTGGGCTTTACTACGAGCAGCTCACAGAACCTGTAGATTGCTTTATATGCAATTAAACCTCTCCCCTTTTCCTCGATGGCTGGCATCAGCTCCTCCAAGTGGGCTTCAAACCAATCTGCTGTCCTTCTGGTCTCCTTACTAAATACTAACAAGGAGGTGTTATTAATTAGCATCCTTGAAATGTTCCCATTGTTCAGATGCATTTGTTTCAGCCTCGCCTGGGAGAGCTTCCTTGAGTGCTTGAGGAAATTCCTCCACTCTATTCTGATTGCGGGTCTTGCTGATTCAATTCGTGGTCTTCTTTCCTTCTTCAAGGGATACAATCTCTTCATTTGCAGTTTTATTCTGTGCACACACCCAAGAGTGGTCTGTATCACAATCAGCGTTGATTATATAAATAGAATCAGCTATCTCTTATATTAACTAATAGGATCGATATACCAGAATACTAGAAATATTAATACTAGAAGTAATTAATACTAGAAGTATAAATACTAGTGGTTGCTCATGTGGTTAGAATGCTGGGTTGACCAGTGATGTCACCAGCTACTATGAAGCGTCTTGGTGCTTCTGATGATCAGAACACTAGATACGGTTTGGTGTAATGGTTAAGAGATCAGACTAGAAATCAGGAAACTGAGTTCAAGTCCGACCTTAGGCACAAAGCCAGCTGGCTAATATTGAGCCAAACATTCTCTCTCAGTCATAAGAAAGAGACAGCGACAAACTATTGAAAATTCTTGCTAAGGAAACAGCAGGGACTTGCCCAGACAGTCTCCATAAATTGGACCTGACTGAATAATCACCTTCCCCCCATGCCCAGAATATTGGCAAAACAGGACGTATAATGCTAAATTCTTTATCTTAAAGGAAATTAAAACTGAGGATAGTTAAATGCAGGCATTAAATTGCAAGCAAATATGTTTGGTAAATACAAAGTAGTATTTAAAAAGGTTGCAAGGAAGGATAAACTAATGGGAATAGAACACTTGGGAGGAATTCTTAAAGAAAGGAAATATTAAAAACACAGTTCCTAGCAATTCTAAGGGAAGAAAGACAAATATTAGTCCTTCAAAATAGTCCACACAAGAAACCAAAACCCACAAACACTATCTTTATTGTAAGCTTACAGTAACAGGACTTTGCAAGTGTCAAAACACTTCTCACCTCCTTTACTTTTACATTCCAGAGAATAGGAGGGTCCTTTCTGGGGTGAGGTAAATTTTGACTGTTGTCTAAACTGTTGTCTTCTTCCTATTTTTTTTTTTAATCTCCCAAGGTTTTTCTCATATCCCATTACATCCACAAATTCGGCTACAGACAATGCTTATTAAAAGCCTGAAAAAATACTGTGTGGTAACAGGATATAGTAGAATTAGGAGTCAAGGAACTTTTAAAACAATACTCCTCCATAAGACAGTTAATAACATGGTTTGAATGCAAGGGATTTCAAAATGCAAGGGAATTTAAGCATTTAAATGTATTCCAATTAATGACTGAAATTAGAAAAGGTCTCTTTTAAGTATTTAAACCAAGCACCCATATGACTCAATACTAAGACTTCAAACGTTTTTGAAAATTTACTCACAACTTGGATACCTAACAGAAGAGAAACGGTCATTTCAAAACAATTTTTAAAGGCAGTTCCCTGGTTATGCAGTACATTATCCCAGGCAAATAGACATCATTGCATTGAGGACTGTTGTCAGGATATCACTTTGTATATTCATTCTTCCACTATACTACTAAGAATCAAGCACTGATTCATAGTATAAATATTCACAAGTTCTTTCTCATGATGCTGTGAGGAGCAAGAGAAAAGAATCTTAGTGACTTTGCTATTTAAAGACAAAATGTTCATCTGATCCGAATTTCTGAGGAACGTTCAGCCTTTTAACATGTAAAAAAATAATATGTTGTATTCATGCATTTTAAAAAATGTACCATGTGTTTCATTCATGCACCATTTAAAAAGTATACAAATACCACATAGTGAAAGGAATTTACTGGATATCAGTCCATTTGCATAAACATTATTATACATCTGATAAATAACAATGCTTTTACAACAATTATGGCAGAAGGATGTATGGTTGCAATAACCAAAATATCATTTGGGAACATATGACTGCCTTGCATCAGAAATTTAACCTTGAAAAAAATGTCCTGCTATGCATATAACTGCTGAATAAAAATTGCATAATTGCTGTGATTTGAAAGAAGTCTAAAAAGAGCCCCAAGCACAACTTTTCTACTATCTGGCATCATCCTGCTTCATGAAATTACATGCAAATTGCTTTAATTATATGCAAATAAAATGTGCCAGTTAGCCATAGGCCTCTAGCTCATGATATTTACATATCCAGATGTGGTCCTTATTTCTCAATCAGCTACTCTATTCCTGACCTACAGAATAACTGTTTAACACAAGTGAAATTATGTTAGCTTGAAAAAGCACTAGCGCTAGAAGCAGATGTAAATATTAGTGCTGTGCATGCTTTAAAAATGTTTTCAGTCTCATGTAAGTATAGCACTTCTCTGCTATTCGTTAGAGCAGCTCATCCTTTTTTAGGCTATCACACAAGCTTGAAAGACAAAGCTTAATTTCAATGACTCAACTGTTTAAATAGCAGTTATTTCTTCCCCAGGGAATACAAATTTTAAAAAGGGCTGTATTGATTAAAATGTGAATGCTATACTTCTATGAGGTTCAAAACACTACTTCTGAATCATTTTCAGCTCTAGTAAATATCAGGTCTGCCAAATGTTGGGTGCTAAAAACCCAGATGAAAGAAAGGTAGCAAAACGATACAGAAAGTATATTCTTTACTGCTATTTAGAAGTTTGCAATGACATTCTGGTAGCCTTAACTTCAACAGCAAATCAAATCACTGAGCAGAAACTGACAGCTTTTGGTTTTTGGTTTTATTGTTTTGAAAAGGAATCATTGCACACACAAAATTGTTGTTCAGTGATGCACTATACAATCAAGGCAGTAAACTAGGTTGCTAAAAATTGTATGTCAATAATATCAAAGGTAAGGATGCAGAAGACTGCATTTAAATGAAGGCCACATCAGGCTTGTGGTTGACTACAGGGGGCCAGGTGGGTGTGGCTGGGGTGGGGTTAGCCAGCTCACATTGCTCGTGGCTGGGAGCGCTTGTGGTGGCAGGATTCAATGTCTCCAGCAGATGAAGGCGAAACTAGGTGGAGCACCAAATCCTTTTCCACCAGAGCAGCCTTGCCATACCTCTCAAGCCACACGGAGGGCAACTGGACAGCGGTGCAGGCTGCCCAGAGCCTTGGGCAGTGGAAGACAAGTGTCCAGCTCTGCCCAGCCATCTCCAATGGGCTTCCCAGCTGCACTTATCTCCTCCTGTTTTGGGGAGTGCTCATTTCATTTTCTTATCTAATACCACTTCAGCGGTGTGTGCTCAAGGTACAGCCCCTTCCCATCCCGCCACCAATCGCATTGCACCCTTCCCCCCCGCCCCCCGGCTCTGGGAAAGGCTGCAAGAAGCTCCCATCTCAGCTTCTCCTTTCCTGTTCTTTTCCTCCCCGATGTCACACTGCAAGGCTGCAAGGGGGAGACCCCCACGCATGCACACACACACACACACACACACGAGCAGGTGCATGGGGAACTAGGAGAAGTGAGTGTAGAGCCATGCAGAGGCAAGGATAGATGAAGGACCAAAATGAGATGTCTCTGTCCGGAGCCTGTGGCAGCTTAAAAATATAACCTGTGGAGCAGTTGATTCACTTTTTGTCCACCTTCCTCTCCATTACCTCCATGCCTGGACTGACTCTACACCTGATGATGAGAGGACAGTTTTGCTTCTGCCCTGCCCCCTGCAATGCCAGAAGCCACACTCCACCACCGCACACCCTCCACAACCTCTGTGATTACCTATCACCCATCGCATCAGGCAGGCAGAAGCCCCATGGCATAAAGGTCCCATTCCGTCTCCTTCCTATCTCTTTCCATCCTTCCTCTGCACTCAGGAAGGGACAAGTCAAGGGGGAGAGATTGGCAGTGTGGCTTTCCCACATGCGGACAAGGCGAACCCAGCGAAAGGCTGTCAAGCAGGGCATGGAGACGTTGATGCGGCCGCAGCGTTGATTTGCAACCTGATGGCAGCCATCCAGGCCGGACCTCAGCCAGCCTTAGATCCACGGCGCCACCTCAGCCCCATCCCCTGGGTGTGTGCATAGGAGGCAGCAACTGTGCCAAGGCTGGTATGCTGGGAAATGCTCAGAACGCAGTCCCTAGGGATGCCAGGCCATGTGTG
The DNA here is from genome assembly GCF_049901715.1 of Pseudonaja textilis. Classification (NCBI taxonomy): domain Eukaryota; kingdom Metazoa; phylum Chordata; class Lepidosauria; order Squamata; family Elapidae; genus Pseudonaja; species Pseudonaja textilis. The sequence goes on along the minus strand of NC_141994.1, from coordinate 3,700,688 downwards.
CGCTCACCGCCTTGGTGCACGCCCAGGAGATAGGACTGAGGCAGTGCCGTGGATCTAAGACTGGATGTGGTCCAGCCCGAATGGCTGCCATCAGGTTGCAGATCAGGCACCTGGTTGGCCTGGGCTGGGTTGAGGCACTGCAGGCCAGTCCTTTGCTTTTTCCAGGTGGGCCCCATGGGCCGGATCTAACCATCTCATGTGCTAGATTCGGCCCGCAGGCTTGAGTTTGACACCCTGGTTTAAAGCATGTTGCTCAATATAATATCAAAAATATTTTTTATATTGGGAAGGAAGTGATATTAAAATATTACTAAAATGTGATAATTGGTTCATAATGTTAGAGTAACTGAATGAATGTCTCAAAATTACACATAGTTCCAACAGAGAATTTAACCTTACTTAAGAGATTAACATAGTTGGAAAGGACCGTGTAGTTCTTCTAGTCCAAATAGAAAGTACAGAGACTGTGTAGTATCTTCGAGCTCACACTAATCATTAGACAAAGATACAATAGCCAAGAAAATATAATAGTGCAGAAGAAAAAATTGTATTGACGAACATCCCAGATTATTGTCATGATCTGCCCACACGACAACCATTTAAATTGAGAACCACAGGTGCAGTTACTGCAACTTTGTCCCATATTTCACTATATATATATATCACTCATAGAATCATAATATTTCAGCAGTTCTTGAAATTGTTGTTTGATTGGCCTTACTGTCATTCAGAGGTAAAGTGGTTCTGGAGGAGGCATATGAGTTTTATTTGCTAGAGTACCTTAATGACTCAATGCCTACATAGTTGTTAGAGGAGAGAACAGGAAATTATTGCCACCATAAAAAGGCACTACAGGTTGTAATAGCTGATAAGTAACCTCATTATTATTGCTGTTGCACGTGTGGTAAAATTTATATTTTGCCTTTCTTCCATAAACCCAAAGCAGCTATCTGCTTTGACCCAAAAATCCCCTTGGTTTTATCCCCAGAACAGCAATACCGGAAAGTGGATTTGGGGTGAGAGTGAAGTCATCCAATGAATGCCCATGTATTTGCAAGGCTGATTACTGATGTAGACAGTAAATACATTCAAAGTACATAAGCATTTCTAAATTTAATTAAAATAAAGTTGAGCAAAATAACAGAATAACAGTTGGAAGAGATCTTGGAGGTCTTTTTCTCAAGCAAGAAACCCTGTACCATTTCAGACAAGTGGCTGTCTAATCTCGTCTTAAAAACCTCCACTGTTGGAGCATCAACAACTACTTGGAGGCAAGCACGTTAAATTAGGTTCACACAATTACTTTCAAGTATTTCTCTGCTTCAATCCTCCATAAAAATGACAATTCACCAGGATATTTAGAAGAAACCTAAAGGACATATCAAAAGTCTGCAACAATGTGTGTGGTTCTGGGGTTGCACTTCTTTTTTTATTATTTCACTGCTATTCTAATTATATTCAAACTATTCAAAATCTGTGGAGGTAAACAATGAGTGGAATTTAATTTTAGTATGAGTAAAATGACTTTGTTAATCAGTTAGAGCTTCACATAAGCACAAGTTTTATCTTGTTATTGTAACAAAGTAAATCAAGATGTTCAGAACTTAATCTGGAAAAGGCACAAAAATTAACATCAGATGAAATGTAATGCAGTATTCATGAAAATCTGTGTTACATTAGAAATTGCTTTTCTCAAGCTAACATTTCAAACGAGCATATCAAACGTGGTTTTTATTTTGAAAAGGCATCTGGACTGATTTTGAGGAAAAACAAGACATTTCGCTTCCTATCCTGGAAGCTTCATAAGCTTTCAAAGAAGCATTACAAAACTGGAAGCTTCTTGACATATTTCAAATTACAGGCACAAAGATCACTTTGGTTAATATACTATAGATAATATGACCTTGCATTAAATATTGTTATTCATCCTAGGACAACAGGAAAAAAAGAGGAGCAATTCAACTTTCTTCTTGGTTGAAGTTCAGATTCATCTTTGGAGTACCTGTTCAATTTCTTTGAAGCTCGCTAGAAACTGCCATAACCAAGGGACATTTGGGAGGGGAAGAGTGCTGGAAATGTGACAGAATGCTGTGGGAAATTGAGGAATATGGACACTAACAAGAACCAGAGGTGTCAAACCAAGCCATCTTCCTATCTTCAAGGACCACCGGCCCTAGAAAAGGAATTTGCAGTGGTGCCTGAGGCACTGGGTCCCAAAACATTGGAATAGAATCTAATTGGACTATTGCCACAGGGGGGAGGGTTTGGGATATTGGGGATTGCTTTCAATATATGACTTTCCCGTAGTTTTTCTTCAGAGCTTGCTTTGCTGTGCTGCACTCAATATAAGTATCTCTAACACCTATGGAGTCAAGGATCGTTCTTTCCTAGGGAGTAAGCTGTGGCCAGTCTGGTAAAGAGATCAAGGTAAAGAAGGTGAATATAATCTATACTTTAATTTGAATAAGATGGAAATCATAATGCCTCTATTGAAAGAAATAATATTAAACAGACTGCAGCCTATTTGAGGAATGTGGCAATAACAAGCTGGTGTGGAAGGATTGTTTATTTTTATGAAACCAGAATACTGGCAGGGAAATGGGCACTAACATCTATTAAGATGCTGCTTAAATATGGCTGAGCTACTTCTACATTGCAGCTATCTGCCATCCTTGTTTGATTATAGCATAAAAATCACTGCTATAGATAGTAGTGGACGGTTCATGGATCATTCTAATAAAAAGAGAATGCTGCCTTCAGAAATCTTCCCGTGAAGAAGTAATTGTTCTTGATACTAGTTTACAACTGTTTTGGTCCTTCAAAAGGACCAAAAAGAATCAAGATTTTCTGAAAGAAGAAAGCTCAACATCTCACAGATTCTGGATGAATGCAGAATGCAGAATCTGAAGGCAGCCTCACAGTGACATGCCAGCCTCAAAGCCAAGTCATTGTTCAGACACCTTCTGGCATGACTGACATGGGGCTGGATGTCAACCCTGAAGACTGAACTGACTGAAGACTAACATGTAGTAAAGACTAACATGTAGTGAGGACAGAATACATACACCTACAGTTAGTTTACTACTTCATAAGTTTTCATGGCTGCCACTGACTGAGAGTAGACTTAAATCTGTTTCTCCTAGTTTGAGTCCAATATCTTAACCAGGATATCATACTAGATATCTAGTTTAGATCTCAGAGTAACTCTTACCAATAAAGTCAGAGAAAGAGGTTTAGAAAAGACACCACCACCGAAGCTTTTCATAAAGTATGTATAACATCTCAGAAATTGGTAAAACATCCATGTTCTTTGTAGCTTATTCCTGGAAAGCTACTTCTATCATTCTCTTTCTTGTTGTATTTACTAACATTTTTAATCAATTAAGTACCTTCACACACATGCACATACTATTAATCATTGCACTATAATTTTGCACTTCAGCAGTCAAATACACTTCAGCCCCTGTAAAAGGACTGCCTTAAATTTAAAGAAAGCACATAGCCCTAGGAAACATAGTCTTTATATGCCACAGAAAGCAGTACTGCTACTCAAATATGTAGTAAGTCTTGTCCAGCTTTAGCAAAATTTATACCAGTTACCCTTGTTACCTGGAAATTGTAAAATTTATAATCTGTCAAACCCTGAACCTGCCACTGAGACTAACACATAAAATATCACACTGTTTTTAAAGCTTTATTTATCTTTAGCATTAACACAAGAATTTAATCCTGATGACTTGAAATCAATACAGGAGAACTGTTATCTCGTTACCCATTTAAGAAAGATGGTTAAGCATAAATTTAACACTCAGATTTAATCAAATAAGAACAAACATACATGGATCATAGAACCGATCTAGAACAAATTCCAAGCATTCACAGGGTGAATTAATTATCTGTCATCTACATTAGAAGAGATTTTACTGAATGTCCATCAAATATTTGCTGGGGGTGTGGAGAGGCAGGAATGCATTAGGTAAATCTGTCTAATTTTGAGGGATTAACAGTAACTGCTATGATGCTTTCTGGAAACTTCAAACACAGCCCAATCTGCATATCAGAATGCAACCAATACTCCCGAATCCCTTTATAATGTACTTCTAAAACTTCTCTGGCAAGCTACAATGAAGGAAGAATTCCTCCTACATAAAAAATATCTTTCTGATATCTTGGTATTCTATTCATTTAGAATATCTTTTGTATTAATACAATAGGCACATTAAAGTAAGCAGCCGAAAAGTGTAATAAAGGGAACATTTTGTCAGAACTTTGTGCTTCATGCTTATCAACTATTGATAGCTTTACTGATAATAAAAAAACCTATTTCCCTACCAGTATAAAGGATGAAAATATCCTATATTTAATAAAGTCTTGTCTGCTTGGATCTCAATTTCCATCATTTTTACAAATATAAAGAAGCTGAGATTCTTCATAAGGAAAGGGAAATCAGAAATCACATACAGTAGGATGTCAGAAAATCACACTGTACACAGAGTTGCAATTGATATATTCCATTATGTAGCAAAAATGAATGCAAACGGGGAAAATGTACTTTATTTGCTATAATTCAATGAAAATAAGCAGATATGATACTTGTATTAGTGGATTATATTAATATCTGCATTGGTCAGAATTGGCCACAGTGTTTTACTTAGCAACAGTGTTTTTCCAATCTATTGCTTTGGAACATAAAAATCAGAGCATGGACTATTTATCTAGGTGCAAATAAGGTAATTTTATAGGGGAATACGCTAAATGAAAATAAAATAAAATACAATATTTAATAGAAACAATCTATAAGTCCATAAAAAATGAAAAATAACTGCCCACATGACTGGGGTCTACTGAAATTAGTACAAGATACAAATAAATCCACGTTTGCTTCTATGAAATTTCCACATAGCAATTTACAATTCTATCTAGTCATCAGGATGGCAATACATTACTAATGAAAATAGGTGCTACTGTACATTGCCACTGTGATAGCTGAGTGATGTAATAAAATGCCAGCCTAGAAATGCTCTAGTCATAAGACCTAAACTGGTTTATATCATTCTCATTTGTAACCAATAATTTCGTTCTGCTGTGTGAGAGCACGCAAAAGAACTCAGTTTAATTCAATTAGCATGGTAGGTGTTTCTGAATACACAACTTAAAATTACGATGCTAAGAATTTCCTATCTGTAGGAAATTTCTGCATAGTTGCAGAAATTTCATGGTCCAAATACTTGTCTATGGAACTAAAGTTGTTGATTCTTTGTTCTTCTCATATGGCTAAAGTATTTAAAAAATACATTTAGATACAACTTTTGTGTCAGACTAATCTTAAGAAAGACTGAAAAACGGTTATTCAATTCAAAATCTGCAAGATATATAATGAGAGACTGAATTATGAACTCCATTTCAAGCACCAAATTTAGTGTTATTGTTAATATGTTACAATCAGTGGTGGGATTCAATTTTTTTTTTACTACCGGTTCTGTGGCTGTGGATTGGTGGGTGTGGCTAGGTGATCATGTGACTGGGTTGGCATGCCTGAAAGGCAACCTGGGCTAGAAAAACAAGTTTGTCTCTCTCAAAAAGTTCCTGAGCCGTGTACATGAAAGCATTGGTACTTACCTGATACGCCTGTTCTCTGAGAGCTGTGAAGAGTATCCAGAAGTGGGAGGTGCTTCAGTCTCTTCTGGAAAGGCTGGGCTTAAAACTCCAGGACACTCCTCCTCCTCCATGGGACACCTCCTCAGCATCCCCCAGTTTTGCAAAGACTGAGTGCCAAAGTCCGGGAGTCATCACCTAATCTAGATCCCTGACCAGAACAGAACCCCACCAGACAGAAAGAAATGGGTGGGGCTGGATGCTCCTCACAGCTCACAGAGAACGGGCATATCAGGTAAGTACCAATGCTCTTTCTCCCATGAGCTGTTCAGAGCATCCAGAGTGGGACATACCAAAGCTTGGCCTGTCCCTAGGGAGGGACTCCGTCTGGATCGAAATCCACTCCTAAACTCTGTGGACCCTCTGCAGGACTCTTCTGCCAAATGAAGCGTCCACTGAGGCATAGACATCAATTTTATAATTTCTGACAAAGGGAGATGACGAAGCCCAAGTTGCCGCTCTGCAAATTTCGTCTATGGAAGCCTGGGTGGCCCATGCTGCTGATGTTGCTGCACTCCTTGTTGAGTGGGCTGTAATGGCCTTAGGAACTGAGATGGACTGGCATTCTTAGCTTTTAGCTATGGTGGCTCTCAACCATCTACCAATGGTCGTCGACGACACCCTGTGTCCTAAAGTGAATGGGTTGAAGGATAGGAATAGAGCCTCAGATTTTCGAAATGCTGCCGTGCGGTCTAGATAGATGCTTAATGCCCTTCGAACGTCAAGTCAATGGCATTGATGCTCCAGTCTATGAGATGGTTTCGGACAAAAATTTGGAAGCACCAACTCCTGCGCTCTGTGGAAGACTGAATTTACTTTAGGGATGAACGATGGCTCCAATCTGAGAACCACTCTGTCCGCATGAAACATGCACAGGTCCTTTCTCATCGACAATGCTGCCAACTCGGAAATCCTCCTTGCTGATGTGATCGCAATTAAGAAGACCACCTTATATGTCAGGAATTTGAGACTAGCGGTTCTTAAAGGCTCGAATGGGCCAGTTGTAAGCACGGTTAACACCTTGTTGAGCTCCCAAGTGGGATAGCAATGAATTACAGGAGGTCGCAAGTTTGCAGCACCCTTAAGAAAGCTGCGGACATGTGGATGGTGTGCTATGGAATGAAGGTCACCCCAGGATATCACCAAGGCTAAGGCCGCCACCTGTCTGTGTAAAGTATTTGGAGATAGGCACTTGGTCAACCCCTCCTGTAAAAAGTCCAATAATTGTCCTATTGATGGGGTAGTTGGGTCGATCTTAGATCCCTGGCACCAGCGACAGAAAGCAGACCACGTAGCCTCATTTATATGATTTGTAGAGGACCGCCTGGATGCTTGTATGGTGGCAATGGCATCTTCTGAAATCTGTTGGGTCCTTAAACGGTTCCGCTCAACCTCCATAAGGCTAGGCTGAGCCATTGTGGGTCCGGGTGAAGTACCGGCCCTTGCGAGAGGAAAACCGTCGACAGTGGAATTTTCCAAGGTTGTTCTCTCAACAGGTCCTGTAAGTCCACGAACCACTTTTGCCTGGGCCAGTAAGGGGCAAACAATATTAGTACTGCTTGTTCCTCCAATAACTTCTGGATCAACCTGGGTATTACAGGGAGTGGAGGAAACACATATAGAAATCCAGGAGGCCATCGCAAAGCGTTGACGGCCTCCGGCCCCTGAGTCAGGTACCTTGAAATATACCAGGGCAATTGGGCATTGAGGGGAGAGGCAAATAGATCGATCACCGGTTGCCCAAACCTCTGCACTGCTTCCTGGAAGAGAGACGGGTGTAGGCGCCATTCTGCCTGATCTATCGAGGCCCTGCTGAGCCAGTCCGCTTGTGTGTTTAAGGCCCCTGCTATGTGCTCTGCCTTGAGTGACAACAGATTGGCCTCAGCCCACTTGAACAACCTGGCTGTCTCCAGCATCAGAAGTTTGGAGTGGGTACCCTCATCTGTTTACATGGGCTGTGATATTGTCTGTCAAGACCAGAACATGGCGTGATTGGAAAAGGGGTAGAAAACTGCATAACGCCAGATGAACTGCTCGCAGCTCCAACAGGTTGATGCTTTGTGATTGTTCGGAAATAGTCCAACTTCCCTGTGCAGTGTGGGATTGGAAGTGAGCTCCCCATCCTACCAGGCTGGCAAACATATGAGGGACAGGAATAGTTTCTGCCTCATTAGCCGGTTGTGAGAATATTAGATCCTTGGATTCATCCTGAGACCCTGTTGACAATGGATGAGGGCTTGATGTGCCTAGTTTAGCAGTGTTCTTTGCTTTGAACAGTAAAGATTTAAAGAGGTGCAAACGAAAAAGGCCAGAAAAGGTAGGTTGGTCCGGAATGAGGCCTTTGTCATCCGACATTCCTCGTTCTAGTGGGTCAGCCTCTGACAACCCCAAGTCCATCTGATGGATTGACCCCACTTCCATGGGAACATCCTGATCCTCAAATTCCACCTCCTCCCAAAGACCCTGGGCTGGTAGGTTAGGAATATTGGGGAATTCCTGAGTTTGATGTTGTCCCATATGCGCAAAGGATAGAGCGGACAGGGATCCCGCATCCGAAGTGGCCGAGAAGTGTCTGGTCCTGATGGATTGCTGAGCTCCAGCTGCAATGGCCCTTTGAATCGACATCTCCATCCATTGCCTCATTTCGATGGGGATAGTCTCAGGTAATCCCTCCTCCTGTCTTAGGCCGGTGACCGTAGGGGTGAAGGTTGCCTCTGGGATTTGCCAGGCAGTGCTCATTAGAGGAGATATGCCTATAGGAGGCTGTCCAGAAATAGCCTGTCTGGGCTGGGTGGATAAGTCCAAGGGCCCCAACAATGTACTTGGGCCCTGATCCGATTGTTGTGTCATAGCCATCTTGTCCACCTCCCTGGCCGGTTTCTGCAACTGCCTTTCCAAGGCATGGTGCCGTCTATGGGCATCCTTATCTGCCGCCTTAGAGGCCTTTTTGGGGCCCACTGACTTATATCAGGATTTATTTGTCTTGGAACAGAAGATGTTGTCACCTTCCATTGTGGAGGACTGAATCTCGTGTCTCTAACTTATCGGGGACAATGGGGAAGGCAGGCAAGCACGCTGAGCCTCAAGGATTAGGGGCCATGTAGGAGGCCACTAGGTCAGGTTTTGGGGCTTGCTAGCAATCCCTCACCCAGGAAGCTCAGGGCAGCTCAGCTGGGCCTTGTGGAGAGTGCCACATGGGATGCAGCCCAAGGCAGGCAGGCAAGCTGGCTGGCCTTCAGGGACTGTGTGGTCAAGGCCAGCCAGGGAGCCAGATGGAAAGCAGCAGCAGCTATGCCAGGTGAGAGGATGAGATGAGGAGTGACTGGGCAGGGTGGCCGGGACCAGAATTTTTACCTGAACTGGCCCAAATCGGTTATAGTGAAGGGTGATTTTTAATTGGAAAAAAATAATAATGAGTATTTTGATTTGTGCTTATATGATGCAGCAATTTAGGAAACTATCATCCTGCCAGCAGGTCACAATGAAGTTTGAAAAACTATCCACCCTTTTGCTAAGTAGAGATATTTCTTAATTAGTTATAGCAGCAAAATAAAAAAAATAGGAAGTATCTATTTGCATAGAATGAAATGTTAAATATGGTTATAAGGTCCATTATTCTCTGCTATATGATTTCATACTAGCCTATTTTTTTGAGATTACAAATACATCTTTTTCTCATGTGGATTTTTTTAATAAACAGAAATGGTACTACTGTATGCCACCTATAAACTGTTTTTTTTCCTTGCCAATTTAACACACCATATTTATTTATTTATTTCCTGCCTGTATTGCTTTCACAAATAACTCAAGGCAGCTAATACATCCAACACACCTTCCTCCTCCAATTTGACTCTCACAACAACCTTGTAAGATGAGTTGGGCTGAGAGAGAATGACTGGTCTAAGGTCACCCAGCTGGTTTTCATAGCTAAGAAAAGACTAGACCTCACTATCTCCAGGTTTCTAGCCTGGTGCCTTAATCACTAGACCAAACTGGCTTATATGTAGTCCTTTTTTTAAAAAAGCTATAAAATATTTGTACCTTTTTGCGTCTGCCAGGAATGTCTGGATAATGCTTAATGATCTCATAAAGTAAATTAATTCCAGCACCCAACAACAGTATTTAAATTAAAACGCCTTGTATTTCTGCATATGACTCCCACCTCCTCAAATCACTAAAGAAAAGAAAAAAAATGCATGAAACCCACTTGAAATTCTGAAATTATTTCCATTTGACTATTATTACAATTTAGTTCAACCATAAAAATATTATTATATAGACATACATTTTAGTAATAAATTAAAAATAGCTTTTCAAGAAAGCATTTTTGTAAGGTGACTTTGAATAGATGCACAATAGTTATCTGAACAGAACACAAATCAAAATCAAACTTGTTTTTTTGATATAAGAGTAATATACCAATTGAGAAATGGGGCAAAACTGGAAAAAAAAGTATATTATTTAATCTCAGATAGATTCACCTATACCAAAATTCTTGTCTACTGATGATGTATGGCTAATGCTCTTCTGACATACTAGGCACTTTCTGGATTAGGTGGTATTCCGAAATGGCAATTTTAAGCCAATTTAGGCTAAAGTTGAAACAATTCTCATGGAACCTACCAAGCACTGAATATTCATCAGTAAATAAGTTGTATGAATTTCTGAATTTTAATTTAATTATTTTTCCACATATCCCATAAATTTATCAACATACTAAAGCAAATGTCCTATAACAATTAATAACCCATGACAATAACAGAATAATAAATTAATAGTTGCTATTTTTAATGTCTGTATTTATTATTTTATATTGGTCTTTTTGGATTAATTGTAAGCCACTGAGAGTTGCTTTTGGCAAATGGGTGGCATATAAATATAATAAATTTAAAAATGTATTGCAGATAAAGCATGGAACACTCAACACAGCAATTGGATACTCTAGTTTTAACGTTTATATAGATTATACCACTTTTAGGACATGGCTTAGCTACATGTCAAAAACTTGATGACCAAAAAGGAAAACAGTGATACAGTACAGCCACTTACCACACTTTTAATGGGAAACTTGTGCCTGTTTCTCTGATGTATTAATTTTTACGCTTGTGGCTGGAGAATGCTTACTGATAGAATTAAGTCAGATTCCAGCTGAAGGCCATTCCTTTCCTTAGTTTTTATACACATCAATGAAGAAAACACCTTCTCGCACAATTATGTGTAACCAAATGGCAGTAACTACAAAAGCTTTCCCCCCACCGACTTCCGGTACAGTTTTGCAATGTGGCTCCAGAACTTGGTCAGTGTTTTTTCATTAAAAAGTTCCTTCAAATTGCAGTCAATTCCAGAACTGCTTCTTGCTCTTTAGAGGAAAGATCTGATTTCACAGTATTGTCCATAATGAAGGGCGATGCTACCCAACAAATTCCAATATCACATGTTCTTGACACGAAGGGAAAATACAACACAAACTCGGTGTGCAATTTTTCCAAGTGATTTTTGATGGCAGTTTCAATGTCTTCAGTGTCAACAACAGAATTTAATTCAATAAAGTTTGACACAATGGGAAATGATGCAATATTTCCTTTCTCTACTTGGCCTATCCGCAGGGAGATTTTCTTGTAGAATGCACAAACTTTGTCTTCCATGATAAATACGTTATTCAGTAACCAATTAAGTTCATTTAGCTTTTTAAAATATGTCAGCCAATGTGATATTCTAGCATATATTTTAGAGTTTGCATATGCAATATACCCACATTGAGAAGGAGGAAACATTTGTGGCTTCCTAATTTACTGATAATATCATTATCATATAACATGTTGTACAGCTCGAATGACTTTGAAAATACAGGCAACTGGTTCATACCTTCAATTTTAGATCCTGTAGGAACTAATAAATTACATTCTAAAATGTGGATTATAAAAAAAATCACTTTTGCAAAATGTAATATATGAGGTCCTCTCAAAATTGGTAAACCAGCTGCCTTGTGCATTTATACAAACATACTGGCTTTTTAAAAAGTGAGATAGTTTAAAATAAAAGTTGCTGATATTAAAATTTAGTTTTTGATCTTTTATTTTTCCTTTCTGAGTTAATTTAAAGTCTTTTTCTTGTTGAAAGGAATATACACGGGAGAAAAAAAATCACCTGAAGAATCCATATTAGAAGAGAACATTCTGACTTGATGCCTATGTCAGAAACAAGTAGACTTTCCTTCGAAATTATTTTTGACAACAGCATGGGGGTATCCTTGCTAACCTTATTTGGCACCGGTGAATAATTAGATACATAGGGGTGTGACTCCAATTGAAGGTGTTGGCACTGTAGCACTCTGTGAAAATGTTAACTATGAGGTTAACTCCAATTTTCTCTTCTTTAATTAAATGCACATGGTACTAATGAGGTAACCTACTGTTCCTTGATAGCACTAATTAGCTAAGAGGAGAGTATACTCTCACACTGCAATTTAAACCTAAAAATAAGGTTGAGATATGTTAATTGCAGGCAATTTAAAACAGCACAAGTTGTAGTACTAGTCATAATAAAGGAAACTGACTGCTTTAAAGCTATGCAGCTGTAACTTTGCTTAAAATCAAAACAAAACAATCCACATAATTTTAGGATGATTTCACAAGATGTTCAGAAAGCTCTTTCAAAATTAAATTATTTAGTAACAATAGTACTAAATACCCTTTATATTTTATACAATAATGCTTTATTAATTTACCTTTATTGTATATTAGCACAGTGGAATTTCACAAACAATGGAAGATTAACCTCATAACTGTTAGCCATCTTAGCTGGAATAATGCCAATTATTTTAAGTTCAGATTTCCAAGGATCAATTATCACAAAGTGAGCATTTATCTCAAAGAAATATATATTATGTGTGGTGTGGAATGGGATAATATAAAAAACAGACAAAAAATAATAAGAACAACATATGAATTCTAATATTTTTCAATAAAAAACAAGATAACTGTCATCTTAAAAACTGTCATCTGTAGCCACATTTTTGCTATGGGCATAGACACTTCCCCTATCACAACTTCAAAGAAATTGCTTGGACAAACTGTAATAAACTGAATAATTTGGCCACTGAATTGTACAGCTCACTGATACAGATAATGATAATAGACAATTTTTGGCCTTTTGCTTTAAATTTGCCATATTTGAGGTCACAGAATGTAAACACAGCCATTTTTCCCAGGTAATGTACCACTTTAATATTTAATATACCAGTTTAAGCATAAGCATAAACTATAAGATAACATTGTGCTTCCAATTATAATTGCTCCTGAATACAGATGTGAATATATGTGCAAAAGAAAGAAAATGTAAAAAGGAGCATCCCATTTTTTTTAATGAATCCACAAGTGGAAATTTAAGGGTTTTTTTTTTTTCATATATAATTCTATCATTTGAAGATTGCTACAGTTCTCCACTTTTTTTTCTAAAATGAACAAAAGACTGCCTACATACAAACTGTATATTTCATGAAGGGTAGTATTATAGGCTTGGGATATAATTCCCAATCAGAGGAGAGTTATTTATTTTATTTACTTCATTTATATCCTTCCTTTTTTATTTTTTTATAAGCTCAAGACGACGGAAATTCCTTCCTCCACTTATTTCCCCCACAACAATCTTGTGCAATAAATAAGGTTAAGAGAGTGACTGGCCCAAAGTCATCCAGCCAGTTCTTCATGTTTATATCTGTGGCAGGACTAGAATTCACAGTGTCCTGGTTTCTAGCAGTGTGTCTTAACAACTAGACTAAACTGGCTCATTCAATACTGAGCACAAAATAAATCTAAACGGTATGATAGGGCCAGTCCTAGAACCAACAAGTGCTTAAGACTTGGAATAATGATGCAAAAATTTTAATTTACATTAGTGTGTTTCATTAAGTGAGGCACCATGATGTGACTGTTCAGATGTCACGTCCCAGGAAGAACCTTTCTGAATTCAGTATATGTTTCTTGAACTGTCTATAAACAACCTAATTAAAATTCTTGCCTATTTTAGTGTCAAACTTTATACTCTGCTTATGAAAATCCTTCATATTAGATTAGAACACTAGAACACGGAAGAACTACAAAGCATCAATTTTTGAATAGTTAAAGCAGCTTTGCATTCCCCCCTGCCATCAATTGCTTTGCAGTTGGAGTTGTTCCAAACTGTCTCTGTCTGCAAAAATTGCAGCTGCTTTAATGGTTTCAAATGGGGCACTGACAGTCTGCTCCAAATAGCCTTTTTCAAATGATGCTCACAAGCCTAATTTATATACAAATGGCCAGATTTACTCTAAAGGACACTCTTATTTTTAGTAACAGAAAGTTTTAGAACTCTTATATCATCAAGGAAATGTGCAAATCTCTTGGTGATACATAATTTAGGACAAAAACAAAACAAAATCAATTACTGAACTCTGAGAAAAATAGAATTAACCTTGTATTTGAAACCTACATCTCAGTGGAATATCACATTGTCTTTATGGGATACACACAAATTAAATTAAACAGATAATGTCCCAAATCAAAATATTTGGCCTATTTAGTACATTCTAAAAGTTAACCTAAAGTTACAGAAAGTAAGCTAACGTGGTCTAAGTGTTAAAATGTCCGACTAGAATGGAGAAACTTGAAATGGAGTTCCTAAAAGTCTTTAACCAGTTACTATCTTTCTGACTGAAATATGTTACAGGCTTGTTCTGCATGCTCAAATGAAGAATATTTACATAATACCCTGATATCTACCACATTTACTCAGAAGTTCAATAGACATTGTAAGATAAATTGTACAGGAGTACAGTCTCAACTTAAATTGCAGACTTAAATAGCTATTCATTTAAATATCCTGTTCTTTTCATATATATATATATATATATATATATATATATATATATATATATATAGAGAGAGAGAGAGAGAGAGAGAGAGAGAGAGAGAGAGAGAGAGAGAGAGAGAGAGAGAATACCTGTTTTAGATTAGATTATTAAAGAGTGAATCCCTAAGTGGAAAAAATAATACATCTTTGCCCTTATTGATGAAACCTAAGATCTTCAGAGAAAAATTGTTTAACTGTAAACTTTCTACCCTGAGCAGCAGACAACACAGACACTAGCTTCAAGAAAATCAACTTCATAATATTCTGTTCAAATTCCATAATTCCTTCATGATAAAATGACTCAAATAATGTCCTGATTTCATTTATTGGTATAGATCATCTCATCTCATTCATTCGTACTGAATGTTTGCTTTTAACAATTCAAGATTCTAAATTTAAGTGTATAGGCCAACTCATAGGGGAAGCCACCAGAGCATGGCTTCTGGAATTCTTTCCAGTCCTTTACTAGTAAAAGCCTAGGCTGTTACTGCATGGCACGGGACCAGCTTATCTGTGGGACTTCTTCTTTATTACTTCTATCTTTTCTATCAGTCCAGTAGGAGAAGCATATTGAGCTATGGTGGCACAGAGGTTAAAGTGCAGCATTGCAGGCAAACTGCCCACAGCCTGGAGTTCGATTCTGACAGGGCTCAAAGCAGGGGTAGGATTCAAATTTTTTAACAACCGGTTCTGTGGGCGTGCCTTAGTTGGTGGGCATGGCTTGGTGGTCATGTTATTGGCTGGGCGTGGCCAACTCAGTATCACTCACATCGAGGCACGCCTCTCCTCGCCTGGCCTCTCATGACTGTGGGGATGCTGCAACAGTCGTAAGTGTGAAAAATGGTCATAAGTCACTTTTTTCAGTGCCATTGTAACTTTGAACGGTCACTCCACACAAGCAAAGTACCAGAAAAGGAGGGGAAAAAAACTCCAGAGAGGTTTCTAAGACAGGAAATCTAGTCCTGCCAAGAATGTAATAAGGGTTAACGGAGAGGCAGTTTTTGTAAGCAACACCAGAATGTTTCCTTCCTGCCTTCCTTACAGGATTAGCCCAATAATTTCTTCTAGCAACCGGTTCTCCGAACTGCTTAGAATGTTAACAACCGGTTCTAAAGAATAGGTGCGAACTGGTAGAATCCCACCCCTGGCTCAGAGTTGGCTCAGCCTTCCATCCTTCCAAGGTTGGTAAAACGAGGACTCAGATTGTTGGGGGCAATATGCAAATAATGCTTCTTTTTTGTAAACCATTCAGAGAATGTTGTAATGCGTTATGGGGTGATGTATAAGCCTAAATGCTATTGCTATGACTAAAAGCCTTGGGTCCCATCTGCTGAAAAGATGCAAGAGATGAGCCTTTTCTGCCATGGCATCCATCTTTGGCAAGGTTAGCCCCACACATGTGACCTTCTGGAAATACCTAAAAAAATTCTAACAAAGCTGGGGAATCCTCTGACAATAGGGAGTCTGCATGCTTATTATATCATGTTTAACATCCTGATGTGTCTCCTCTTGCAAATCTTGTTTTCATTTGTTTAATTAATTTGAGGATTCTTTGGAATATGTTTTAACTGTTGTTTTAGCTTCTTTTTATCACCCTTCCATATTTATTTTTCATGGTAAATATGCACAGGTATTTTATCAGCAATTCTTGAAACCAAATGCATGTTTCAAAGGACATAGCCATAGATCTAATATCATCAATTACTGTGTCTTAAATATATATATAAGTTTATGTTCCTGCATTGTAAAATAATTTTGCCAGCATTTTAGAATGCTTCAAATGCAAACTCTCTGATTACAATCTAATATAAAGAATAAAAAATCTGAATCAATTATTTAGTACAGAGAATCCCCAGGTTACGAGCATCCCTTAGGGAACGTTTGAAGTTATGCGATATACACCTCTAGCATTTATGAACAAGTTCTGAAACTATGAATGTTGCAGCACCACGGCAGTTATTCGCTCTTATAAACGACTGCAGAGGTTCTGCAACATTCTCCCAACCTATTCCCCTGCCTCTTCCTCTGTGCCAGGTCTCCATAGGCACCTAGCCTGTGGATACTCACCTTACAAAGATCTAGAGAGCCTTCGCTTTCTTGGCCTTCTATGTGCACACAGAGAATGAAGGCCTGAAGTACCACAAAATCATGTTAGATCAGTAACACAAGAACTCATGCTATTGATCTCGCATGATCTCATGATACTTTTGGCCTCTGTTCTCTGCAAACGGAGGCCTGGATGAGAACTGCAACAAAAGGCTTTGCAAATGGAGGGAAGGCCTGAAACATCAAAGCTTTCTTTCCATTTGCAAAGTCGTTTGCCATCTTTGGAAAAAAACCTTTGCTGCTGAGAATGGAACCCCAGGGGGGAACGCACATTGCTCCACAGTTCCATTTTCACCAGGAAAGGCCTTTCCCCGAGGCCTCTGCTGAAGAGAAGCTCCGTTTTCAAGTGCCCTATTTCCATGCAGATGAAGTTTCCAGTCTCCATCAGGGCACCAAGAGTTTGAGTGACCCTGGGGGGGGTTGGAAACAGAGCACTGCTCTGTTTCCAAATGCCCCAGGGTCGCTCAAACACTTGGTGCCCTGATAGAGGCCTGACAGGGACTGGAAATTTCATCTGTGTGCAAATGGGGCAGTTGGAAATGGAGCTATTTGCTCTGTTTCCAATCGCCCCAGAATAGCTCAAATACTTGTTGCCCTGACGGAGATTGCAAACTTTGTCTGCATGGAAATGGGGTGCTTGAAAATGAAGCGAAAGCGTAATGTGAGTCGCTGCCCCTAAGCCTCACTTTGTGCAAATCACTTTGCACACAGAGCCTGGAAGCCTTTGGAGGAGATTAACTGAGGTTGTCCACCACTCCAGAAGTGGCAGGCAAGCTCGGTGATCAGAGAAGCTGAGCAGGGCACGCTTGTCCTGCTCTTCTTCTGCTCTTGCCACTCACTGGGAGCAGGTAAAGAAACAGAGATGCTGGAGAAGAGACAGCTCTTCACAAGGTAAGTGACCTGCAGTGGCAGGTTGTGGGGGGAGGGAAGCAATTGTGGGGGGCATGAGATATTTCAGAGGATTGGGGAAGGCCTTGGGTGGTCTGAAGCAGGTGGCCTTTTCCATCACTAGGCCCTGCCATGGCCTTCCCCATCCTGAGATATATATCTCTTGTGCACTTAACAAGCCTCGTATTCGATTAGTGAATGTGTGGGTGAAAGGAGGGAGTGATTACCTTCAAGGTACGAGATTCACTCCCACGAATCCTCAGGTTATGAATGAAATGGGATGGGTAGGCTCCATTACATTCGTAATTCGAGAACTACCTGTATTATATTATTTTTCAAATTATATTGTCTTGCTGCCTCTACTTTGAAACATTACACTATTTGGAGTGATTAACTTTCAATTCTAATTGCTGTGGGACAGTTTTTACATCGAGTTGCTTTATCCACATCACTCTTTAACATAACTGCATGCCATTTTTTAAACAACACATAAGAATAACTGGATATCAACCCATAAAATCTTTTGTTTCTTAACTTCACATACTTGTAGAAAGCTTTACGCTTATTTCCACTATCTGCATTCTGCAGATGCTTACATCTGAGAAATAAGCATGCATATGGGGCTAAAAAAAAAGCATAGTTCTTCAATGTACAGTTCAGTATTTTCTGCATATATCACATTAAACATCCAATTAAAACAAAATAGATTCCTAAGTAAGTGTTGCCATAACAAGTAAAGATAGTCAAGCTCAATGAAAAATAAATGTTGAAAACTGATCACCTAAATTTTATGAAGATTTCATTGCTATGCTTAAGGTAAATGTTCCCCTCACACATATGCGCTAGTTGTTTCTGGCTCTAGGGGGCGTGCTCATCTCCATTACAAAGCCAAAGAGCCAGCGCTGTCTGAAGACGTCTCTGTGGTCATGTGGCTGGCATGAATAAACGCTGAAGGTGCACAGAACACTGTTAACTTCCCACCAAAGTGGTCCCTATTTTTCTACTTGCATTTTTACAAGCTTTTGAAATATTAGGTTAGCAGAAGCTGGGACAAGAAATGGGAGTTCACTCTATTATGCAGTGCTAGGAATCTGAACCGCCAAACTGCTGATCCTTCTGATCGATAAGCTCAGTGTCTTAGCCACCGCATTTCCCATATGCTTAGCAAATGTCAGAAAAGTACAACAGTATTTCTATATTGCATTAACTAAACAAATCACTACAAAAGTATCAAAATCAGGGTTTTTTTAAAATATATAAACTTATTATCCAATAGTAGCCTTCAAGAATAAACCTAATTTTCATTTAAAATAAGAGTATGGCCTACTCTTTAAAAGCATGGTGATAAACACACCAATTTGACAATTACATTAATATAGCTATTTGCATAATCTGCTTTCTACACCTGTTTTTAATTTGAAGCAGCTGCACGACAAATCACATCACAATAATCTGAATGGATAACTGGTTGTGCACTCTAATTTATGCACTCTAGCATTTTCCCTGAGGGTTACTTTTAAAGCAGCATAAGACACCCTTTCTCTCTTTCCATTTTTGGTGGGATTACTTATATTTAGCACCAATAACAATGTAATAATGAACATTTGAATCTTTTTCATTGTGTTCAGTTTCTTCTGACAATGGTCATTTTATTAGTTTAAGAAATATTAAACACAATATTATTACAGATTATTAGGCAAATGTACCTCCGACAAACTATAGTCAAGTAATAAAAAGCCAAACCAATGTAGACTGAAAAATATTCACATGCTATTTACAGACAAAATTTTAATAAGCTATAGTGTAACATCTTACAATTTGCGCCATTATTGACACAATCTCTATTTAATGCTTTATATGCTGCTTTTTGCAGTTATTTTTTTAAATTTTGAGCATTTAAATTTAAAATTAGTGATCTTAAAAACAATGAAATTCATCACTGATCTTTGTGATCAGTGATCACAATTAATTTCCTTAGCATTAGAACTATTGGACAAATTCTAAATATAATTCAGAAATAAATTGTTTGTATTGTGGACAAACACAACATCACTTTGCAATTCAGTAAAGCAACATGTATTTTCTCAAGTTTTCACATGAGTCTGAACAAAAGATGCTGCTTTAAATAATGTTAACTCATTCCCTGACCTTCCTCCTTCTTACAGATGTGCTGATAATGAGTACTGCTAGCATCCTCAGCCAATATTCCTTGAGCCATTCTGAAAATTGAAGTACCGATACAACTGGAGGATGCCAAATTGTTAACGTCATTTGTAAAGAATGTGCTATCTATCATCAATCAGGTTTACTGAAATTTGTTTAGAATTTGAATTTATGCACAATTTAGTATGACTTTCAGTGCAAAGTTACATAATACAAAATAGCAGAAATTACATCAGGCCAAATTTCATGTGGCACTGAGTTTCAATACACAATATTAAATCTCATTCTCTTTCTGGAGTGTTAGTGTATGTAATTATGATAGAAGCATAATTAGAGAAGACAGAGAAACTCACTTTCTCAGAACATGTCATTAGATGGGAAAATTAACTGATTTAATAGTACTTATGTTAATGTCAAGTCACAAAATAATTTGTTTTAAAAACTAGGTATAAGTCTACCGTGAAAGAAACATTGAAATGTCATAAAATTGGCAATATTGAGTTAGTTCTAAGATGTTTATATGGAACAATGTTGTTTTAAAAATAAAACTACTGCATGCTATATAAAGACATGAGTTAATGGTTGACAGGTGAAATTAGGTAATAATTTATTTATCTTGTACCTCCCACAAAATATTCCAATCCTGTTATCTCAGTTTGGTTCACACTGGGAAGGACTATGAACTTCAATGGGGTTAAATGATTTTATGCAGAGAAACCTAAATTTATCATTGTATTATCTAACCTATGGCTGTTCACTAAAAATAAAACGCGTAAGTTAATGGCAGAAATTAACTGGGTTATTCCTATCTCCTTTTCTGTATATCAGAATGATGATTAATCTACTTCAAACTTCAGTAATCTGGAAGATGTAAATTATATGCATGAACAAAGATACCAACTTTTTGTACTGGGTAAGGAGCTGGCATAAAAAACAGGAGTTTGTGAGTTCTAGGACTCCCTTGGGCATAAAAGCCATATGACCTTGAGCCGGTCTCTCTCTCTCTCTCTCTCAACCCACTGTACAAGGTTGCTGCTGTACTTAATATAGGAGGCAGGACTTTGAGTTATATATACAGAATTGCTTCAAAAGTGAATGGGCAGCATATAAATTTAATAAATACAAAAAGTGAAATATGATAATAAGCATAATTATAAGAGATAAATTGCATAATAATGTATTATTAATTATTAATATTAATTACAACAATAATGAATAGAAAAAAGATGTGGAAAGACAAAGCATTACATGCCCAGTATGTTAAAAAAAAGGCAAAGCAGATAATAACAAGACCTGGCAATGGCCAAAAGCTGGAAATTTGAAGAAAGAGAACATGGGGTTAATCGTAGCTTCATAAGACCAAGCTCTAAGAACAAATGAATACAAAACCAGAACTAAGAAGACAGCAACAGACAGAAAGTCCCATCTCTACAAAGAAGCTGATAAAACAGTGAACCACCAGGTTAGCTGAAACAAGAAGATAGTACAGAGGGACTATAAACAGTAGCATCAAGTAGCAACAATGGTTCATTGGAAGATCTGCAAGGAATGCCTTTGCTTATAAGCAAGAACTGATGGGATCATCAAGCAAAGAAAGTAATAGAAAATTAAGAAACTAAAGTGTTCTGGTACTTTCAAATTCAAACAGAGAGACACCTGCCACATAACATCCCAGACTTAAACATTGTCAAAAAAAAAGACAAAAATATATGGAGGTGGCAGTGCCTGGAAACAGCAGAACAGAACTGGAGAAGATAACAAAATACAAAAACCTGCAAGTAAAAATAGAATGGCTGTGGCAAAAAAGCAAAGGTAGTACCAATAGTAATAAGTGCCTTGGGTGCAATTCCCAAAACACCATTGGCTAACACTAAATTACCAGGGTTTACCTCTTGTGATGATACCTTTAACACATCCATGTCTGCCTATCCCAGATCATTAGGAAGAACTAGACCAAAGGACAAAAATACCAAATTCAGACTGGACATCTGGCTGACTGTGCTACACACATAATAACTAGTATAATAATTCCTCTGTCAACAATACTGAATAATTCAGGCCAGGTCTATCAAACATCTACCAGGCTATCCCATCTCCTTTACACGAATGATCTGAAGCTGTATGGAAAAACACCAATTGAAATAGAGTCATACTTCAACACTGTCCAAAATATTGCAGTGGAGTTTGAACTGGACAAATGTCACATGTTTACAAATGTACCATGCTTACCATTAAGTAGCGAAAACTGAAGAAATCAAGATGCCCTATGGAAATGACATCAAAAGTCTGGATGAAGATGATCACTACAAATACCTGGGCATCCTTCAGCTTGATAACATCAAGCAGACTGAAGTTAAGAAACAGGTTAGAGAGAATGAAGCAGAGAGAAGAGAACGAATGAGAGAAGGCAACATAATATAAAGACCTGCACATAGAAATAGATTGACTATGGTAAAGGAAAACAAAGGTAATATCAATAATAATGTTTTTTGCCAGTTTATAGTGCTCTTGTGGGTTTCTGACCAAAAAAATGTCAATTCAGATAAATACATATGTTTGCTTAGTAGCCATACATTCACTTAACAATTCAGTCAGAAAATTCACTGTGGCTTTTTTTTTTTTGCCAATTTCCAGTGTTTTTGTTGGTTTCTGACAACAAAAATATCAGTTCAGATAAATAAATAGGTTTGCTTAGCAACCACATATTTACTTAACAATACTGAAAAAGGTCAGAAAATTATTTCTGGCCTCTTGAGTGTCCCAAATTCTGACTGCAATGACTTATTATTGCGATTCTGGGTTCAATTCTAGTCATTAAATCAAGGACTACCGATAGTAGATTAAAAGCCAAAGAATTGGCATAAACCAGCAGTGAGGGTTCCAGTGATAATTGGCACACTGGGTACCATACCAAAAAGCCTTGGACAACACTTATAAAATCTGAATATGGATAAAATTCCCGTCTGTCAATTACAAAGGGCCACCCTGCTTGGATCTGCACATACAGTATGCTAATGCATTATGACATCATAGGCTCATGGGAAGAATTTGATGAGCATTAAGATCAACATCAGCTAAGTTTGTCAGCTAACATGAATTTCCCCTCCTGAATAAAATCTATGAGTGAATGACAATGTGACTGTAACATTCCACTCCAGTGGCTGTGCACCACATATAGCATGGACTCTACCTCTCCTGTCTTACCCTAGAGTTGAAGCAATTCTGGCCTATAAGAAATGTGTTCTTCAAACATCTTTCATTGTTTGAAAAACACTGGTTTAAGATGCATCTTAAATATACCTCCTCACAATTCATCATTCTGATAAAATATCACTATATTTTACAGAATTTGGATTATATAAGCAAGTTTATATTTTTTTTCTGTGTGAAATCATTCTGTGCAGAACAGTTCCTTTAATATTATATATCTAGATTCATCATTGACAACCAGGTTAATTCACTAGTTATACACCGAGGTATTTCATTAGACATGGGAATAAGTAGATACTTGTGTTCTTCTAACACCCACATTATATTTGTCGAATTTGCTCAGAGTCACTTTGAAATGTGAGAGGGGCAGCAAATAAATGTGATAATTTTGATCGATAAATTTGATAAATGAATCTGGATTAATTTATTTTATTAAATAGATAATTCCCGAAATTCTGGATTTCTAGTTAAACTAAGAACCTGTAATCATGACTTTTACTATTCAGTGTTGTGTTCAATCTCTCTCTCTCTCTTGTTCCCTCCCTCCCTATTGTAGCAACCCATGAATGCCTTTCGGCTTTCATCTGAGAAAGTGCAGTAACACCAAAGTCAGGAAGATGTCAAGATTGCAACTTGCAAATGCAAGATAATGTGCCACTATCAGAAGTGTCAGTGTTTTTAGAGAGTGTTAACTTGCATTTCCACCTTATTTTATGTTATTTCACTTTAAGCATGTGCTCAAAAATCTTTGAAGAGTTTCCACTAATATTTCTACATCCTCTGGTTACCCAATTTTCAATCTTATAAAATTTGCTAACTTCATGTTCAGACTATTTGTGTAAACTGCTTTTTAGAATCATACACTTTGTTATAGTTTCCATTATTAATATTTTATATATTTGCTTTTTAAATTGCCAAATGTAGTAATTTGGTACAATGTGATTGTAGCCTCCCTGTTCTTAAAGTTTATTTACCCAATTTGGTATTTATAAGTTAATAGGTGATATACAACAATGAATATACATAAATTTATTTTTGACCTAGTAAGATATACAGCAAGTAATTAAAACAAAGGTATTTTTAATTTATGTTAACTTATTTATCTTTAACTAATTTAAGTAACCAGTGTCTGAAAAGTGATTATGCAATTGAGTGTTCATACTATACACACAAAAGCTGCCTGAGGCATCCAGTGCTTTCTACTGCTGGATATTTATGCAACATGTTTAGTACATGTCAGTATAACCTTTTGTTTTCAAAATCGTGATTTTATGACATATTACTCCTAATGCAGAAGTAACCAGCAAGACAAGAAACTAATCTGCTGGTGCTAATAGGCCAGACAGTTAAGTATTACTATGTCCATATATGTGGGAATAAGCTCCATTAAACTTAATGGGACTGACTTCTGAATATAAATGTACAGGAATGTACTGTAATTCCTTTGCTAAAAAGTAGCTACAGAACTGGAGATAATAATGGTTCAGACACAGGAAAGCAAAGTTAATGAACCAGTAACTTCCCCTTCCAAAAATAGTTCATCAGAAAGATTTCGGTAATTCATTATTCAGAGAGTATTACTTAGCCTGCAGAAGGATGGAAGGTATGATCTAGAACTTGTCAGCAATTGGTTTAACTGGGAAGCATCCTGACATCTGGATAAGAAATAGAGATGATCAAATCCACATATGACAACATAGACACAAATTGGTGATACTCAAAGTAAAAGACAAAAAAGAGATTCAAGGACAAAAAAAAAAAACCAACAATAAACTCAGTGTTTCACAAATTAAAATAGTTTATAATGAATAAATTAGAAAGGGAACTGACCAAGCCTTTAATCTAAAATATATAAATATCTTTATTAAGACCCACTGAAATTATATAATTCTACAGCAAGCTTTTAAATTTTAATTTATATTTTTTTCTAAAAAGATGTTATGTGTAGTTTTCCCCCATTATCTTTGAAAAGACATTATTATTTTTATAACAAATTAAAAATAAACAAAAAGTTTGAAAACCAGAAAAGCTGTTATTGTTGGTTATTGTAGATACCCCTGGGCGACATTGACCTAATAGTACAACTTGTTCTTGGTATCCTGGCAATTATAGTTACAGTTGCATGGTGTTCTATTTTTAATTTGTTATAAAAATAATACTTATCTAGACAGAGGGTACCATGAAGATACTGCCAATTCCTTCCTCTTTCATGCAAGAATTTAAACTGTGATGTTCTCTATGCAAGGCAAGTATTACTGAGCCACCATACTTATTGTTTAATGCTACCTTAATTCACTGGGAAGATTTTAAAAAACCCTCAAGAAAAATATTTTAGTACCTTCAAATGTAAGAGCAGTCAGTTAATGTATGCTATTGCTAGGCCAGTGCAAATTATTTGACAGGGCACTTCACAAATGCCTCTCCTCAAATCTGCAATGTAGCAATGGATGCTGGAAGGATCT
Organism: Pseudonaja textilis; assembly: GCF_049901715.1. Taxonomy (NCBI): domain Eukaryota; kingdom Metazoa; phylum Chordata; class Lepidosauria; order Squamata; family Elapidae; genus Pseudonaja; species Pseudonaja textilis. The sequence continues at coordinate 3,675,315 of NC_141994.1, read as the reverse complement.
ACTCAGGCATTTTGAGGCTCTCCCGATTTCATCTTAACAAGCACCTGCATACCCAGAAGACACTTCAACTGGCAGAGTTACTTCATCATATGATTTGCACAGGAGGCTCATTACACATACTATTTGAACATTTATGAATATTAATTCTTCTTCCAAGAGCTTTTCCTGTGTTCTCTTATTATATTGCATATACAAAAAATCCTCTGAAGACATAAAAAAAAAATTCATACACATAAACTCTCTCTTATATTATAATGCTACACATTATTTGTTTGTTTATATTAAATTTATATGCCACCCATCTTGCCTTATATTGTGTTATACTGCCTTGTTATTTGTTTTTAAATTGTTTTGGTGTACTGTCAGCTGCTTAGAATTGTTTGGAATTGGATGGCATCAATCAAACAAATAAACTTTAAAATGTATATTTTATATAGCTTTTGACTGCATATGTAGTGTTTCTTATTCAGGTTAAAATTGCCTACAACATCGGAAGAGTTTAAAATAAATATTTCTAATCATATATAACATTTTAAATGTAGTGTATCCAGAGCTCTGGATTGAGAGTTGATTAACAGCTTTTCAAAATTTAATTTTAAAGCATAAACTCAACTTCATTTAAGAAACAGTATTTCAGCTCTTCCAAGAATGTGATAATTGTTCTGCAAGTGGATAAACAAGCTGTCTGGAAGGATAAATTCGAGTACAAATCATTTTGTAAAATATTTTTGGAATATTACCTCATTTGTCATTTGTTTGCTGATATCTATAGTTTTATTAAAACTTTTATAAAGCAGTTTGCCAATCATCCAATTTCTGCCAAACAGAAAAATAAAAAATATATAGGATAACATTTAAAATTTTGATGGATTATACTGGTCCTTTTAGGCTATATGACTGCATTGTCAGCTCACTTCATAACAGGCAGATTGATCCTAAAACTGATTACACTGCAGTAAGTGCAGTGGTATTTACTTTGTAATTTTAATAGTGCAATCTACCTACACTCTAAAGGCTATGGTGAGACTACAATACAGGATTACACTTCACATATTGAATCTAAATTGTAAATGTTTGTTTTATATGAAAAGGTATTTTAATGAAATTATCAGAAAATAATATTAAACCTGGTATTAAAAATAGAATGCTATTTCAACCGATCAATTATTTGGCTACATTACAAAATATTAGAGATAAATCTCACCTAAATGATGAACAATGTTTTGCTTTCCTTAGGTAGATAATGTCAGAAATATTTAAACTCTATGATTTATTAGCAAATTTCCCCTCTAGAGCTTACACTTTAAAAATATTTTAGGCTCAGATTAGAAATTATAATACTGCATGCACAAAAATGAAATAAAGAACATTAAATTTAAATCAAGAACAAAGAGAAACTTATTTAAAAAGCAATATATGAAACTTATAAACAGAAATTCTAGCTAAAACTACAACAAACAATTTGTACAATTTCAAAAATCGCACATTCATATTGTATTTTTAATTATCCTATAGTTGATGTAATCAGATCAGGGTTTGCAATGATCTGTTTCATTTCTTCAGGATTAGAACTCTGCAAAATGTCTCAATTTTCTTGAAACAATCTTTTTACATAAACTATTAAATTATTTGAAGGACTACTTAGAAATTTAAGAATATAATTTCATCATATAAATAACCAACAAAGCATTTATTTATATTATTTATCTATTCATATTTTATTTATTAAATTTCTATACCTCCCATCACACTTGCGTCATTCATATTATAAATTCATAATGTCAATTAATCAAGTTACTAAAATTTGCTACAAAAAGCTATTTCTTATGCACCCTTAATTATCTGCAGATAGACATTAAGATAAATCCCAGTTTATCATGATTGTAAAGAACTATGGGCAAATATATACTCTTTTGCTTTAATGCACCCATAAGTAGAAATCAGAACTCTTGCGTCTCTTTTTCATTAACAAGAATTACATAAAAATTCCTCAACTACTCTTTGTTGAAACAAGCCAAATTTATGAGTCATATTTTTAAACTGCTCTACGACAAACTAGGAAAAGATCAACTATGGTTATTGGATATGAATGATAGGGTACATTCCAAACTACACAGTAGTGAAAATTACTAAATATTCTTCAAAGCTGCATCATAAATGTGGAGAGTGGGAGTGGGAAGAAATATATGAGTTTTTTGATTCCATTACTTTTTCTAATCATGGTAACTATCTTTTTTTCTTATGTCTGAACAGGGTTTTTCCTTTTCTCCTTAGGTATTTCTTAAACAATCTGTTATCCTGAGATAACAATTTCCAAATTCTTTTTAATCTCTTATTTGTTCAAAAGAAAATGAGAAGTTGAAATAAGGGGCACTACAGTTTCTACATTTTACTGAGTATTGCAAATGCAACACTGGCAAAATCAGGGGCTCTTTACTCACATCTTTCACCGTGAAACAACAGCAAGGCTACCATCTCCGTTGGATAGAGTTCAGAGGTCCATAGAGCAACACAGTGATCTGTGAATGACCCAAGATAATCACCAATGGAGCTTCCACAAATGCATGTATGGATCCACTGAAGTTATGTGGTACTTTTTATAGCATATTTTTAAACGGCTAACTTGTGGCCCTAAATCCTAATTATAATTCAGAATAATTATCTAATTTTGAATATTACAGTTATGATTTCACCACATTTTCAGTATTCCTTGAAAAAGTATTTACTTAGCTGTTACTTAATTTCAGTGGTAGCATTATGTAACCAAATGTGTTTGAGCAGCATTTTGACAAAACCCTATTCATTGCATGAATGGCTAAGCTAGTTACATGATTCAAACATGAGACAAGCAAATCAATGATGCTTAACCCAGGAGAAATAATTGTCCTAGGAAAATATAATGGTTGCAGATGTGATTTTTAGAGGAATTCTGTGTGAGATTCAACCCTACCCTACCTGCTGATTTCATTCATAAGTCCCGCACCAACGTACTTGAAAAATATTTCACCTCCCTCATTTTGGCTTTAAAAACCACCCTTCGCAATATCTAGCTATCATGGTGATCATACCATGCGGATGGGATAAACATTTATCAAGTCTCCATGACATAGCATTCAAATTGCAACAAGTTCCCCATGTATCTACCCTCCCAAGCAACAGGTATTTAGGACTTGGGCCCCAAAAAAGAAAAACACTTTCAGATTAGAACTAACAGAGGGACTGAAGGAATATCCAAACATTTAAAATGCTACCAGTAGCACTTTGGAGCAGCATATGTATAATTTGTAATATTTCAAATAGTCATTGATTTAAAGAAAATAAAAATAGTATTTTCTCAAAGAAGTGTAATTGCAACAAAAATCTTGTGCTTATTTTTTTAAAAAAATTAGAAATAAACATGGATCATTGTGAGAAGAGCACCATTACTTTTATTACCAAAACCATGCATATTCATCTTAAGAAAGATCAAGTGAGAAATAAATATTTGTTTCAAATAAAGGAAGTTTGAAGTAGCTCATTAGCAATGCCTATTTTCATTGTTTTAATAAGCATCAAAAAGTTAATACGAAGCATTAATATAAGATTTAATTTTAATTTTATGTGTATGAATATGTATATTTGCTTCTTTTAAATATTATAAATATTTAATAATTTGTAAGGTTTATGAACTAATATGCGATAAAACAATCACATTTTTTTCAGATTTCTAATATAATATTTGAAAAGAGAAAAGGGAGAGATCCTAAATATATAACCAACGCAGGAAGATGCGGAATAGCAAAAGGGCTTCCTCTTTGCATATTTAAGATCATTGTTTATTTCATTGCTGTAAATTTATCCATTTGGTTTATGATAATAATGTGCACAACCTCCAGATATAGTATACACTGAAAGGTTGTTGGCACAGTAGACTGAAACTTACATCTGATCTGCGCAAGCTTTTAAGCTACTACAAAGTACGGTAATTTAAAAGGGATACTTGCTGCTATATACTGATCTTTCTTAATTAGTTACATTACCAATATATAAGACAAAGCATTTCGTTCACAAGTAGGAAATTACAGATGTGCATATTATATAGGTGTGTATGGATGCTTTTCTTTAGAAATTATGCTTAAGATGTAAGGATGCTTCACTAACCTGTAGTGGTCTTTGTTTATCACTATTTTTAGGAGATTTCAGCCCACTTGTCTGTTGTTGTAGAAGCAGTTGCCTGGCTGCTTGCAATGCCTGAAGGTTGAGACAAAATGGAAATAAATAAAAGTTAAAGCATTTTGTCGAAAATGTTTCAGTAGTAACTCGCCTAATGCTGATTTTCAAGCAAAATTGCCTTTTCCTATATAAATAAAAATGCATCTTTTTAAAACACAGCAAGAAAAATCCACAGATAGTATGTATATCAGATTTTAAGAGAAAAGCATATATGTGCAACAAATCCTCAAGGAAATAACATTAATTTGTATAAAATGCTTGAAGAGGAAAAATCATAAACCGCATCAATAGCCTCATCTCCACAAGGAACTTGTCTGTAAGTGTTCAGCTAAAATGCTCACACCCTTGTAAATCATCATTCAATTTGCATTTTCACTTTACAATTTTAAAAGCTGTAGACTTCAAGTGATACCGGAAGCTGTAATTGAATTTAATGAATCAACATCAGATTATCTTGAACGTGAATTAATAAGGATATTCACTGAAGATTAAAAACTGTTTTTATACCTACAATTCAAAAAGAAATCTGTCATTTGACAAAATAAAATGGAGTTTTAATGCCAAATAAAATTAAGTGGCTTTCATTTGCATTCTCACTAAACTCTGAAATCACTACTTACCAATCAGATTAACTTCTGTAGGTGATAGCATAGTAATCAAAATATAGTATTTAAACTTGTTCATTTGAATTACATAAAGTAAACTTTGAACAGAAGAATTATATGGAGCTGTGCCAATTACCAGAAAAAGTATTAACTTTAAACAAATGTAGTTGTTACAACTTTAGAGTTCCAAGGTATTAAACTATATAAAATATTCAGCTTTTTCTACAAAGTCCTAGGACACCGAGAGAGCAATTCAGAATTCAGATATATCATTAGTAGGATTGTATTCATTCTAAAAATTGTCACCAAACTGATGAAGAATGATAGTTTTGCTTAGACGCAAATGAGATAGTTTTTAAGGTAGTTTCCAGTATCCATGACAACAGTTGCTTTGACAAGATGTGCATATGGCATTACACTGCCAGCTGGTGTGAACAATGTTTGAACTACTGCATTGAGATGCTGAGCAAACAGGAAAAGTTGCCACGTCTTAACCCTCGGGAAAGCAGTCATCCCCTGATCAATTATGAAAAGACAGAGAGAAGGCTGCTACAGTCTGGCTCCATGCAAGGTTTCTGAAAAAACAAGCAGACACAACAAACCAAAGTAAACAAGCTACATGCTGTATCACAGCTCCTAAGAACATGGATTTGTCTCCTTGTAAAAGGCATTAATACCAGACGGAAAAATATACCTCCTTTCAGTATAGCTACATTACCACAACATTCTGGGTTTTTTGTTTTTTTTTTATGATTCCTAAACCAGTAAGACAACCAACTAAAAAGTCATAACTTGAATTCTACACATTGTACCAATTTTTACTTACATCTATTTATTTCCTAGAAATATTTTGTTGACAAAAAAAAGAAAGGAAAAAATAGACCGCTCTTGTTGACTTGTGAGCCCACATAGTACCAACTCATCGTCTGAGTTATATTATCAAATTATATTAGCAATTATTTCATTGAATTTGTTGAAATTATGTTGGCATTGGTGTATTTATAATTTGCAGCTTTAACTGAAGTCTGCTCTAAGTTTCCCAGAATCAAAATCCACTAATATAGTCCAAAAATATATTTATAGTATATGAACAAATTAATGTTAATGATAATGCAAATGAAATTCTACGTTAGGATTAAAATTGATATGGGAAGCATGTGAGCATTTGTCTTAGAAAAGAATAATAAAAATATGCATTCCTGAACTGGATTTTCAGGGAACTTATCTAGCAGTATTAATTCATCTGTAGGCTTTTAACAGATTGTAGATTTCTTATAAACTTTCTGCAAGAATATGAATCTTTATAAAATATAATGGAGATATCTATAGAAGACATTATATAAGAACTCCAGAGTATGAACTACCATTCTGAAAAGTCAGATACTTTTATTGGAGACAGAGTTCACACTTCTGTATACCATCACCTTGAAGAAAGATAATTTCCACCCATTATAAAACAAGATGAGGCTCATAAAAAGTGAAAATGGGACACGGTGGCACACGCATAAAAGGGAAATTGTCATACAGCAAGTTAGACTAATGGCACATTTCTACTATCTATACTGACTGTGAATGGTAGTTCAGGGTTTCTGTCACAATTGTACCTGAAGACAGCAGGGATCCTTTGGCATACTGTATGTTTGCTCAGATATAAGATATTACAGAAATAGTAACTGCATGTATATTTCACTGGGTATTAATAAATTGTTCTTCAGAAATGCATCATGGGCTTTCTATTGTAACGTTTAACATTTCATTTCTCAATATATATATATATATATCCTGAGTTGTGTGCAATTTTATTTTTTAAAAAAGGGAATGGTTGGTGTTATTTCACATGGGAGTATTTAAAAATTGTATAAGTTATGAATTATGCATGGAATTTAATGGAGCTTAATATATGAATTATTGGTTAAAATTTAAAATTTTGCCAACATATATGAAAATATCTTTATCCTATAGAATTATTTTCAAACTAGGAAAAATGCTGTTCCGATTTGTTATGGATCTGTGGTTTAAATGAGCAACAAATCAGAGCAGCTTTTAAAATTTCTTTTTACAATAATTTAAATGATTTTAATATGTAATTTAATTGACTAAAAGACAGAAATTATGACAGAATAAATCAATCTCATTATTAGGAATTCAGAAATGAGCAAATAAACCATAGATATTTAGAACATCAAAGATTACTCAGATTTTGGTTGTGTATTTTTGCAAATCATTGTTAAAATATATGTGTGTGAATTAACATTTTCACTGTCTAATAAAGTTAGCAACAAAATACAAACAAATAAAATCATCTAAAGCTGTGTTCGGAGATGTACTTATCAGGGGAAATAGTTCTCTGTTGTATGGTGAGGCTTGTTTTTGAGAGGTTTTAGATTATACTGTCAATATGTCTCTATGATTTTTAAAATTTGAATCCTAAAGATAGTAAAATTATGTCTGTAAACACAAGCACATTTTTCATGTGTTATAAACTCTTCCTATTTTAGGACTGTCTAATTAAGTATACAGTTAAAAAAAACAATTTAGTGAAGTTTCTATTTAATGTATACAAATTATTTTCTTCTTTTTAAAGATACGTTTTCTCATTTCCTTTTTTCTAAATAGAAACAGATGTCACTCATATTGTTTTGTTAAAAACAGGAATGTTTAACCTATCAGCCTGTTGCATTTGAGATTTAAAATGAAAAATGACATCTATGGTCATTAATATCTTCAATGTATAAACAGCACAGCATGACACATTCTTGAGAGCTGAAGGCTACAAAATCTCTCTGAAACATAAATAACAAAGCACTCAGGATCATATTTGATGTTGATATTCATCTCTGCTGCCTGGGCTTCTTATGAAAATAGATGCAGCCCAAATGGATCTCCTATAATTGGTTTCAGATAGCGGGGTCAGAAGAAATACGATACAAGAAACTATTACATGGAACAGGAGAAACATGAATGTTTATACAAGCAGTACCCTGTTAAACTGACAATGGGCGTGCACTTTGGAGATAACCAGACTGGAGGGTGGGAGGCTTGTCACAAAAGATTATTTTTATTCTCTATTTTGTTATGAAATATTTTCCTTTTATTAGACTACATAAAATAATAATGGTACGTTTCAAACCATTTGGAAACATTGACCAATATATTATCCAATTCAAAATGTATGCAAATGAAAAATTGCCTATGGAAAAAAAGGGAAAAAAATATAATAACAGTCTTACTTAATTCAAAGAGAGAATTTCAGAAAAAAATAAGGCATTAGGTACATTAATTACTACATTCTGCAGAACCCACAAGCCCAAATTTTGATTACTAACTTATTTCTGTTCCTGCTGCTGAAACCAGATTGGAGTCGGGGGAGGGATTGAAATGAATTTTGTACTCTAAATATGGAAAAAATTATGTTTTGACAATGAGCTTTAATTTAATCTAATAAACAGCTAAAAGTACACAGAGATAATTTAATCATCAGGAAGCTTGGTGAATATTTAAAATCTTATAGAAGAGACATATACACCTGGCACACTCCGGTTCAATCACTATATATAAATAAAAGCAACCAGATTCCATTCAGCTAGTAAAAATATTATTTAATACTATTTATTAAACAACAAATATTAAAACAGTTAACTGGTAAAAGCAGATGAAAGGGGGAGGGAGAAATATGGAAAGGCCAGAATTTATATTATTCTGTATAGCACAGAATTTTCAAGTGCCTGGAAACCATCTTATGGGTAAATAGCATTGATAGTACCAAAGAAAATGAGTTTTGATTGTTGGAACATTAATCCTTTTTCATACATAACAGCAAGAGGAGAGAACTGTAAAGTAGGACACACCTTGATTTTGCACCATAAAGGGAACAATTTGGTGGGCAATAATCATGTATCCAACATATTTAAAAAATACACACACATGTTCTGATGCCTACTAACCTTCTTAAACATAAATGTTAAGTGGGAGTGAGGAATGTATTTCTGATTGAAGAAATTTTTTTTTAAAAGAACACAAATTTGTGCAAACAAAGGCAAGGAACTAGTAAAGGTAATCCAGAAAGGATCTACAGAACAAATCATTAGAAACCGAAGGAAAAGCTCTAGGATCCAATGAAAAGTCAAGTAAGGAACAACACAAAGCCAAGGAGAAAACTGCACAATAGCAACAAAATGATCACAGAACTACTCTTAAGAATAGCCTTTATTTTAGCAGACTTTGTTAAGGTACTGAAGATTTACTGAGCATCTCCAGAGACGCTGCCCTGAGAGGAGAAACAGAAAAGCAGTGAGACAAGGGTGCGGGACTACTTAACACATGTGGAGCATTTCTCCAGCATCGTTTTCCCTGGCAGCATCAATGACCAAAGACACCAGGAACATGTGATTGTTGGACAGTGGGGCGAACCAGCATATCGCTAACAATCCACAAGTGTTGTCTGGTTTGAAACCAGCAATGCAAGCATGGGTTATCCTGGCCAATGGTCAAAGAGCTGCTGTAAAAGGGGAAGGTAATGTTTATGTACCAGAGATAAAGAGACACATTGTACAATGTCCTATATGTACCCGCATTAGATCATAATCTATTGAGTATATTCTGGTTAGACAGGCAGGGTTATGAAATACTATTTGCAGGAGGATAGTACTCTATTAGGAAAAGTAGAAGGATACGTGCATGAGGGGTTAAGAAGGATGGTAGGAAAATAGTTGTGCACATGCACTTATGAATGCTCCCACATGACAACTGTGTACATTTTTTGCACAGGACATGCAAGTTTTGACGTACTGCAGAAGATGCCAGGCCTAGCTGAGGGACTTAAGTTAAAGAAATGCAATGTGTATTTAGATTGTGCTGTTTGTAAGGAGTCAAAATCCAGGGTTTACCCTATAAATAAGAAAAGCCCAAGGAAAAAAAACAGAGTATTGCAGTTAGTGCATGCTGATTTGCACCCTCTTTATGCCTTAGTCATAGTAGATGATGACTATAGTAGATATGGGTTTTGTTATCTGCTGAAAAGCAAGACAGAAGTATTGCAACAGTTCAGGCAATGGGTAACACTTGTAGAGCGACAGTATGGTTATAAAGGATGCCAGCTGCAAACAGACAGGGAACAGAGTTTATGTCTGATAAGTTCCAAAGATGGTTAAGCAGTTTAGGCATAAGTCATAGACAAACAAATCCATATTCACCGGCTGAAAATGGAGTGGTTGAAAGAAGGAACAGTGTGATACACACTATGAAGGACGAGTTGCTTACTGATGCAGGCATGAGTAAAGTATATTGGGGGGAAGCCATGAAGACAGCAAATTACATAATTATCAGGATATGGAGTGTGGCAATAAAGAAAACACCATATTTTTTTTGTTGCATGGAAGGAAACTCTCCTTGGCTCATTTAAGGACATTTGGCAGTTATGACTGGATGCATATTCCAAAAGGCACCAGGAGAAAAGGACAAAAAAAGGCCAGGAAGCTTAGGTTTGTTGGGTTTGAGCTAGGATCCAAAGGGTATAGGTTTACAGATGGAACCAGAAAGATAGTGATTTCAAGATCCGCTAGTTTTGTGGAGCAGAATAATTGGGATAGGGTGCATGCTAATCATGAGGTGTTCATGCCAATGCATAGCACTAGTTAACCGGAAGGCAGCTCGATAAAGGAAAGCCAGGAAAACGAGTTAGAGGTAGATACAGAAGAGATAACAGATAAAAGATAACCAGAGTTGGAAGGGACCTTGTAGGTCATCTAGTCCAACCCCCACCCAAGCGGGAGACCTACACCATTTCTGACAAATGGCAGTCCAACCTCTTCTTGAAGGTCTCAAGTGATAGTACTCCCACATCTTCTGAGGGCAAGCTGTTCTATTGGTTGATTGTTCTCACTGTCAGAAAGTTTCTCCTTATTTCCAGGTTAAATATCTCCTTGTTCAGTTTCCATTCATTATTCCTTGTCTGGCCTACAGATGTTTTAAAAAATAGCCTCACCCCTTCCTCCCTGTGGCAGCCCCTCAAATATTGGAACACTGCTATCATTTCTTTCTGGTCCTTCTCTTCACTAGACTAGCCAAGCCCAGTTCCTATAACCATTCTTCATATGTTTTAGTCTCCAGTTCCCTAATCATCCTGGTTGCTCTTCTCTGTACTTTTTCTAGAGTCTCAACATCTTTTTTATAATGTGGTGAACAAAACTGGATGCAGTACTCTAGGTGTGGTCTTACTAAGGCTTTATAGAATGGTATTAGTACTTCCCTTGATCTTGACTGTTAATACAATTTAGGATTCCATTAGCTTTTTTGGCTGCTGCTGCACACTGCTGGCTCATATTTAGCTAGTTGTCCACTAAGACCCCAAGATCCCTCTCACAGTTACTGCTATTGAGCCTGGTTTCACCCAGTCTATATGTGTACTTTTGGTTTGTCTTGCCTAAGTGTAGGACTTTACTTTTCTCTACATTGAATTTCATTTTGTTAGATATGGCCCAGTGTTCTAGTTTGTCAAAATCCATCTGGATCTTGAGCCTATCTTCGTGGGTGTTAGCTATTTCTGCCAGCTTAGTATCATCTGCAAATTTGAATAGAAGTTCCCCTTTTATTCCCTCATATAAGTCATTAATGAAGATATTGAAGAGTACTGGGCCTAAGACAGAACCTTGTGGCACCCCACTGCTTACTTCCCTCCATGGAGACTTAGGCCCATTAAGGCCTATTCGTTGAGTACGGTTTGTCAGCCACTTCTGAGTCCATCTAGTTGTGGTCCTATCTATTCCACTTTTTTCTAGCTTACTAAGAAGTAGGTTGTGGTCTATTTTGTCCAATGCCTTGCTGAAATCTAAATGAAATCTAAGAGGATACACCTGTGATAAAAAGTGAAAGCATAGAAATGCAGGGACAGATAATACCAAGGAGATCTGAAAGGAGTAAATAAAGGTATACCTCCTGAGCTGTTCACTGCAAGGCAGGTTAGGGTATAGAGTGTCAGGTAGGAACCACAAAATTAACAGGATATGTTGTCATTGCCTAAGGTAGAACAACAAAAATGGAAGGATGCTATGGACAGGAAAATGGAATCTATGGGCGTGCATCAGGTTTTTACTTCCATGAGATTACTAGGACAAAAGGCAGTAGCGTGCAAATGGGTATATAAGAAAAAGGTGTTACACAATAATGAACTGCAGTATAAAGCATGATTAGTTGCACAGGGATCCACGCAAAGAAAAAAATGTTTAAAAATCATGTAGACATATTGACAATATAAATCTGTCTTCTCAAGAACAAGCCTCACCATACATCAGAGAAGTATTTTCCCTGATAAGTACATCTCAGACCACAGCTTTAGATGTTTCTATTCATTTGTATTTTGTTGCTAATTTTATTAAGCAGAGAAAATGTTAATTCACATACATATATTTTAACAATGATTTGCAAAAATACACAACCAAAATCTTTGATATGCTAAATATCTATGGTTTATTTGCTCATTTCTGAATTCTTAATAATGAGATTGATTTAATTTTAATTTCTGTCTTTTAGTCAATTAAATTACATATTAAAATCATTTAAACTATTGTAAAAAGAAATTTTAAAAGCAGCTCTGATTTATTGCTCATTTAAACCACAGATCCATAACAAATCAGAACAGCATTTTTCTTAGTTTGAAAATAATTCTACAGGATAAAGATATTTTCATATATGTTGGCAAAATGTTCATTATGCCAAAGTGTTTGCATGCACCAACTGTAAGAAGTGAGACCATAAGGCTAACATTAGTTTTAGCAGCCTCATATAGATATATCCCTTTGATATTTCTACTGCATATTTGAATGCAGAAATGGCAATAGGAGATCGCATTGGAAGCAGGAGCAAACATGTAGGCATCAAATACTGTAATGTTAGGGAGGCTATAAAGGAGAAACTGATAAGATTACAGCATTGTTCTACTGACCGTAATATAGCTGATATATTAACAAAGCCAAGTACCTGTGGACAAACACCAGGAATACGTTAAAGCATTTGGACTATCAGCTGTTTAGCTTTAAACCAGAGGAGTGTTAATAATGAAGATTTAATAGCTGACCAGCTGCTGTAAGGTTGCTGTAATGAGGATGAGTCAGCAGGGTTATTGCCGCTTTAAGACTGAGGATGGATCAGGGGTTATTGCCACTTTAAGAAGCTGTCTATATAAGGGAGGCTATCAGATGGCGTCTCTCTCTCCTTGTGTTCTATCTCCATTGTAGTTCTTCGTGCAGAGTAATGAAGATTTGATTGATTGCCTGATATTTGCCTAACATGTGTATGTATGTGTTATGTTTCACCTGTACCAACAAGGTGAGAAGTCCAAATTCCCAACTGAAAACAAACAAGCAACCAAGTCCAGAAATTACAGGGTTAAATTCCTTAAGCTGATAAGGTTCTTGGCAGTCTCACACAAGCTGTCTGCCAAGTCCGACAATAAAGCAGGAATATAAATCACAAGCCATCTCAGCACACAGGATACTTGAAGCTTCTCTCACTAAATTAACACGTTGTTCCGAACAAGTTCTCAGAGCGAACACACCCACTTTTATTCCTTGTGGGAAGTGTCATCTCAGTCTCTGATTCATCCTTTCTTTCTGCGTTGCAGCTCGCACTTTTTCCTGCGCCGTTGCCTCGCACCAAGCCAGCATTCCTCAGCTTGATCTTCAGTCAGAGTCTCTGGTTATACGCCCCCCTGGTTATCAGCCGACACCTGAGGCACAACCAGGGAGGAAGGTCTTGCCGAAGAGGAAAGTCCTGGGGAGGAAGGCAACTCCAAATCCTCTAACAAAGCAGGCTCAAACCTCAGAGCCAAATCCTCCTCTTCCTCATTGTCCAAGTCCTCGACCTCTGACAAAGCAGGCTCAAACCTCCGAGCCACAACATGTATGTATATTGTAGTCTTGTATATAAACCACTGTTAAAAGATGAAGCCTCTGTGTCCTGTGTTTTGCTCCTGAGTTGTCCCACAATAGTAGTCACGTTATAAACACTCTGACAGACTTTTTAAATGGGAACAAGCAAAATGCTGGCAGGGGAGAGGTGATTCCTCTCACCTGGGGTCGACCAGCCGGCTGGAGCCCTCAATGATGTTGGGCGAGATGGGATGGGGTGAGATGGGGGGATCTGTCCTTTTCAGTGGTGCTCGAGGGAACCAAGGCAGGGGTCATCTCTCTCCTTCCCAAAAAGGAACCTTTGTCTTTCCCTGTAACACGAGGGGTGGGTGGCCAGCTCAGAGCAAAAAAAAAAATATGTTAGGGTGTTTATAATGTCTTGGTAAAACCATATTTGGAATGTTGTATCCCATTTTAGTCATCGTGACATAAAAATGATGCTAAGAGTACAGAGAAGAGCAACAAAAATGATTAGGGGTCTGGAGAATAAATAAATAAATAAATAAAGATAGATAGATAGATAGATAGATAGATAGATAGATAGATAGATAGATAGATAGATAGATAGGTTGCTGGAATTGGATTTGTCTAATTTAGTGAACAGAAGGACTGGGGTGACATAATACCAGTCTTCCAACATTTGAGGGGCTGCCCAAAGAAGTGGGGGTCATCCTATTTTCCAAAGCACCTGAAGGCAATGGATGGAAACTAATCAAGGAGAGAACCAACCTAGAACTAAGGAGAGATTTCCTGACAGTGAGTGAGTGAGTGGAGGGAGGGACGGAGGGAGGAAGAAAGAGGCAACTTGGTTGGGGATGCCTCAGTTCACGCAGTTCTGCACCAATCCTGGATCCATTGAGACTTGGATCAAAGGAGAAAGCAATTTTGTGTTTTGTTTTGTCACAGACAGGATTTTGTTCACCATCCAAGTTAACACTGGTATTCCTGAATTGTGAGCTCTTAGGAAAGTATCCCCTCCTTGTGTGTGGCAAACAGCGATTTCCAGTGGGGAAACAGGACAAAACAGAGTGTTGGTGGTGGGGATATTTTCCTTTACTATATTTCCAGTCTGAATTAGACCATCCAGGGTCCCTACGGGAGAGCTCTTTTAAGGATTATGTATTAATAGAAAAGCAGCTAACTTACCTCCGTTCCTAAATGCTAAAGCTGTTGCACATAAAAAACAGAGGCACTCACAGGCACCATTTTGAAAGTTTTGCTGCACTGTTGTCTGTGGATGTCCCCACTAAATTCAAGCATGGGTTAAACTATGCCTGGTTTGCTCTCAGTCTTTTAAGTGGTCACAGACACTAGTAAAAGTGGCATTTAATCACAAAGTGAGGAGGCATCAAGAAATGTTTCCCCTTTTGCATTTTGCATCCAAGAAGGAACAGGAAAGGAAAAAGGAAAAGTGGAAAGAAAAAGAAAAAAGAAGAGGGGAAGGAAGAAGAAAGGAAAAGGAAGAAAAGGGAAAAAGGAAGGAAGGTAGATTATAATGAGAGGGAGGGAAAGTCTGAAGGAAATCCTGCCTTGGCACTTGGCCATCAGAAGCCCTGCTGCCCTTTCGCCATCCCCTTGTCCCCTCCTCCTGACCTCTCCTGCTAGTTTCCCATTCTATGGATGAGGATACTTCGATTACAAAGCTCCTTGCTTGGAGAAAGAGTGGGCCTTCCTCTGACCTACATATTTGCCCTCTCGCACGTACCATAAACAACATGGCCAAGCAGAGCGAGCACAGCAACAGCAGTTTCAAGGAAGAGGTAAGCACAACTGGGTGGCTCCTTGGGGAAGGCTGGACTGAGTGCTTGCCCTCCACTGCCCAGGGCTCTGGGTAGCCTGTGCCACTGTCTGGGGTTTTCCGCCTGGCCTAAGAGGGATGGTGAGGCTCCTCTGATGGACAAGGGTTTGGTGCTTGTCCTGGTCTCACCTTCCTCCACTGGCTGAGAAAATGGTTCCCCCTAGCCCTCACTCCAAGGTCACCACAGGCTCCCCCAGACACGGCTTCCCCAGACACGAGTGACATCGAGCTAGCCACCCCCATACCAACCACCCTCATCCTGGCCACATCCACCTAGCCCCCCCCCACAAGGTCAACCATAACCCTGATGCGGCCCTCAATGAAATCGAGTTTGACACCCTGATCTATTGTATCTCTGCAGGGAGATGTTATTGATAGGCAACAACTGATGCAGATGCAGCAAGTTAGCTTTATAGTCAAATGTGGTTTTAAACCTGGGATTCCACAGTTCAAATTCAACACTTCAACTACATTGCCATGGAATCAAAAAAAAAAGCAAGTTATATGAGGCAATGCAGATATAAAATGAGGGCTATATGAACAAAGAGAAAAAACAAGAAGTAAAATTAGTAATTGGAATAATTTCATACATACATACGTATATATTTGGAGGTAGCTATGTAATTGCTTATGTGCCTCATGTTTGCAAGAATGCTGCTATGTTCTCTTATACAAAGAAAAGTTAGCAAAGAGTTGCAAAAATCACAGAAGAATTAGTTGTTAAGAATATCCAGAAATGTATTTGGCAAAATTTTGCTTTAAATGGTAAGAAAAATGACAATAAAACCAAATTTGAGAAGTCCGATGCAACTGTATCCCGAGAAGTATTTTGAATTGGTCACTGACAAATGTGCAAATATGAGAAAGAAAGTTAGCATTTGTTTATTGATTAAGAAAAGTATATGATAATATCGATATGCTTGAACCATTATGTTTTCTTAAGTATGAAGTTGAAAGTTCATTGCTGAATCTGATAATAACTGTTATGACTCAGGTGGTGAAGACAAGGCAGACCTCTAGAGAATTTTTTATTTCTCTTAACAAATGTTCCAGCCAATGGTCCTCCAATGACCAGAAAGGCTCCACTCCCGTGCTACCCTGAAGTCAGCCACCCTCAGTCTTCCAAACACAGTTCCAAGTGGTACGAAGAAAGCCCACAGAGTAGGAGCACGCTCACAAGGCAAGGTCCAAGGTTCCAGGTCCAATCCACAAGTCCAGGCACAAGACAAGGGCAGTCCTCAGGACAAGAAACAGGTCCCAGACAAGCAGCACTTTCAAAGGCACAGTGAAGCAGAGGCCAAATGCAGGCCACAAGGGAAGGGCTAGGTCCAAAAGAAAATGCAAAGAGCAATCTTCTAAGCGAGACAAGGCAAACAGCAACAGGCACGAGTCGAAGCCAGGGGAGAGTAAGCCAAAGCAAACAATTGTTCCTGGCAAAGACTAGCTCTCAGAGGCTTCTCCTTAAGTTACTCCTTGTGAGGAGGGATGGGGCGACTTCCTCCTGAGTAGCCTTGCAGCCTTTCTCTGGGTTTGCCTCCACTCCATTCTCCTTGCCCTTGAATTGAGTGGAGTAGGAGATCGGTTTCCCTGTCAGGCACCACTGCCGGTCAGCAGTTGATCCTTCCTTGTCTTTTATGACATCATTAAATATCCCATAGTCTAACATCTCATGTATTCTAAAGAGTCGGGGTGGTGGTGCATAAGAAACAGTTCATCCAAGTATTATGTTAGGGTATTTATGTTAGGAATAATCAAAAAGGAAATTCAATGCTAGATTTAAGCAGCACACTAGTGTGGTTATAAAAGCTGCAAAATAATGACACAATTCCGTCTCCTTTTTTTGCAATCAATTAATCAATAAATCAAAACAACTAAAAATGAAGGCTAATGATGAATAGCAATAACTAACAATACTTTTAATTTTTTTTGAAGCAACTATAGGTAGTCCTCAACTGACAATCACAACTGAGCCCAAAATTTATGTTGTTAAGTGAGAAATTTGCTAAGTGAGTTTGCCGCATTTGTTAAGTGAATCATGCAGTTTTTAAATTAGTAACACGGTTGTTGAGTGAATCTGGCTTCCCCATTGATTTTGCTTGTCATAAGGTTGCAAAAGGGGATCACATGACTCCGGGACACTGCAACCGTCATAAATATGAGGCAGTTGTCAAGCATCCAAATGTAAATCATGTGACCATGGAGATGCTGCAACAGTCCTAAGTGTGAAAAATGGTCATGTCACTTTTTTTTAGCGCCACTGTAACTTTGAACCGTCACGAAATGAACTGTTGTAAGTTGAGGACTACCTGTACAAAGGCAGAAATATGAATAAAGATAGTAAGCATGTTATGGCATCTATGTATCTTAGCAAAGATCTTCAGAGTTATTTTAATATGTGTAAGGGTCTGCCTCTCCTCTCCGTTTAAGGAAGTAAAACTCTTGAAAAAAAATTAACGTTTCAAAAGGAACCTATTATTGAAGGAAAGGGATACAAAGGAAGCAGGTTCTAAAAATTTCCCCGGGCAATTCAGTTAGGATAAAGCAGGTAGAAACGCATCCCTTCAATCTGAGGTTGAATGAGCCAATCCACAGATGCGAAGTTGTTTTGAGAAATGCAGGCTGAGAAAGTGGTAAGAAGCTGTTCCCAGGCGTCTCTTGCTGGAGGCTTCAAACCTGAGACCAAACAGATGGCCTTCCCCTCTTACTGTATGCTCCCAAGAAGGTAAATCAAAGTACAGGATCCATAGACATCAAGAAAAAGGCTATAAAGGATGCACCCAAGCCCCCTCCCCACTAGAATGGCAACATCCTTATAGGGATCTATGAGGAGTGGGATTTAACCGGTGTTACTACCGGTTCGGTGACTACGTTTTACTTGCCTGTTTTTGTAGATAGTTTATCAATGCCTGTGGCCTTTCAACTTTGTACTTATTATAATGTTTATCTAACTTTATCTTCTAGTACTAAAGATCTTGTAAACAGGGAATATTGTCTAAGGAAGGGATGTCAAACTCAAGGCCTGTGGACTGGATCTGGCCCACGGGGTGCTTAAATCCGGCTCATGGGGCCTGCCTGGAAATATCAAGGGACCAGTCCACAGTGCCTCTTGCAGCTAAAATGGGCCATGTCCATCCCCGCGCCTCATTTTCATCCTCCATGACCTCCTACAGCACTCTGCCGGCCAAAACCAGGCCAAAAACTGGGCCGAAAACAGGCCACGCAGCCCATTTTTGACCATCAGAGTGTTGCAGGGTGCCATGGAGGGCAAAAATGAGGTGCAGGGGGGCTGCATGAGGATCCCTGCACCCTGTTTTGGCTGGAAGGGTGCTGCAGGAGGCATCCGTCCTGCCCCCCCACTGGCTCACAGAGAACTACAATGCTGATTGGCCCTTGAAGAAATCCTGTTTCTTAGGTATCTCAGGTATCAACACCTCTATTATACAGATTTTCAGTATATTCCTTCCCTCTTTATATGATCTTTGAATCAGTTACTGTCTGAATACAGTTAAAATTGGTTTATCAATTCAAGGTTGGAAACTCTTGAGTTTAGAGATATTTCTGGAAAGTTTTCCTTGCTGTCGTTTCCATTTTTAATGTCACATATAATAATACTACTTTTTGCCCCTTCTAACAGCTCTTTGATATTGTTAAATCCTTTTTGAAATGTTTCTCTTTCTTGGCTTCTCTTCCATCCTTCACAATTTCCACATTTTTTCTAACATCCAGTTTGCTTTCTTCTGTTTTTTTTTTATTTTTGGAAGTTTCTCCTTACATTTATCCTTAACAACTTCTTTGATTTCATTCCACAGTTCTAATAAAGGAGAATATTTGTAGCTCAGGGTTGACATGGTGCTCTCTGAGCTTGCTTGTTTTCTTGCAGATGTTTCATTACACAAACTAGGATAAGCAGTGCTGTTTGCTGTCAGTTTATATTCCGCAGTTCTTCTGGTCCTTTCCTCCGGTCTTCTAACGTTCATGAGTTTAAAGCAATTCCCAATGTTCATCTTGAAAATAGTAGGTATAGTCTCAAGATCACATTGTGGAAACTAGGTTGGAATGGTTCTTCATGTTAGTTTCATTTGGAATTGAAATTGAGCAATTTATTATTTTTCCACAATCAGCCCTAGTCTTTAATATTTAATATTATAATAATATTTAATATTATAACTGAGTTCTTTCATTATCTTGTTCCAATAATTTAGGTCAGTTTGATTTCTTTGTGTTCTATCTGATGATCTCCATATATGTGTGTGTTGTTTTGTTTATGTTAGCAATGAAGAAATCATTGAATTGGCAGAAATGATAAGTAATTTCAGTTTTCTAGGCTATACAGTCCAACTATGTTTTTCTCTTTACTATTTATCACTTTGGAATTTCAGTATCAACTGCAGTTGACCATAAAACTCATCAACATCATCCATCAATGGTTAGAAAATAAACCAACTGTAATCCTAGAAGGCAAACAAACAGCCTAAAAAGAACAGTAGACCAGATTAAAAAGCAGGTAAGTAACAATATCCTAATTGTGGAGAAGGCCAGACTCCCATTAAGCCTAGCAGGACAAGGCCAGACTCCCATTAAGCCAAGCTAGGCTTGATTGGACTAGAACATTTCCAAGGTCCCTTCAAGCTCTATTCTTATTGAAGCTACTATATATGTATCAGTTAGCAAATTTCCTCTCCCTTGAACTGATGATGATGTCTAGCTGGATAACAAAGTGCCTGCAAGAGAACAGCCAAATTCAGAGAGCTCCAAGAATCCTGTAAGATATGCATAGTGTTTTCTATTGGAACTTGACTTCATGTTAAAGAAGTTTTCACAAGGTCTAAGTGAAAAGTCATTGACTGCTTTATAGCCAAGAACAGTCTTTGCTACCGTAACTCTTCCTAACTATGAAAGCAACACTGCTCCTTTGTTTATCATGCCCTATGTAGTAAACAGTATGATTTCCTAATTAAAAGGGTTGATTCTAGATGATTTTATCACTGATGCCTAAATGTGTAGTCAATTTATTCCATCTCTTTACTGAGCTCAGTTTTCCCATGTTCATGCTTCTTATATTTCACGTTCCCATTATAATTCTGTCTTTTCAGCTTTGGGTTTATTTTCCTACATAGCAACATCAGCAACAAAACATCCCAAAGGTTTTGGATCAAGCTGCATCATAAACCATTAGTGCTCTGAATAATCTTCAGATATCTCTCACTCAGTAGTATGTTGAATTTAAAAAGGAATGTTGAATTCTAACACTTATCAGCAGTTTCTATTATTATTATTTTCTCCCTTGATGTATCTGTATAATGCCTACTAATACAAACGCAGCACATTTCTTACTCTGAAAATAAATTTTTATCTAGACTACATTGCGTGTGTTTTAACTTTTATCATACAAAAATGGAATCAGGTTTCTATCACAAAAATTGAATCTCACGATGAAACAAATGCTA
This sequence comes from Pseudonaja textilis, assembly GCF_049901715.1. Classification (NCBI taxonomy): domain Eukaryota; kingdom Metazoa; phylum Chordata; class Lepidosauria; order Squamata; family Elapidae; genus Pseudonaja; species Pseudonaja textilis. The sequence continues at coordinate 3,654,350 of NC_141994.1, read as the reverse complement.
TCTTTGAGCAACTCTACCAAATCATGCATATACAAACCAATTTTTTTTCATTAAACGTTGTCTATGCTATTAATGCTTAGATCAACATAATTATTTAGAATAATGGTTTTATTATAGGCATTACCCTATAGCAAGAACTCAGATTCACAGCCTTAAGGGACAGTCTGCAAGAAGGGAACATTTGGTAAAGGGGTTTTTTTTAATGGCCAGGTATAGAGAAATGAGAGGATCTAAGGAGCCTGCTATCTGGTAGTAAGCAAATCCCTTTGTATGTTTTTTTGTGTGGTGATATGTGTGTTTTATTATTGTCTTCTCTCATGTACTATGAAATAATGCCTTTACCATTGTCACTGAAATGATTAGTTGCCTCCGTCATCTTGCTACGTCTCTGTGCCTGATAAAAGTGACAGCTTGCTTTAACTGAGCTTAGATGAATTTGCAGAGAATATATACTCGTGTTGTGCATTTCTGGCATTCTTTCTTCATCTTGAAATCTGGGTGCACTCTATCATGATGAAGAGCACAGTATTGAAGCAGGGAGAAAAAATGCACCCAAATTTTAACTGGGGAGCCTCACGGTTAAAATCAAATACGCAATCACTGGGCTATAATACTAATGAAAAACCAAGGATAGATTTTTGGAACAAATTGTGCTAACTTTGGAATGAATGAAGAAAGTATAGAGAAATAGATTAGGCTGCTCAGTTAAGTGAAAATGGCTATGTAAAACAGTGATCCTCTTGTTCATAGGAGATAAATGAATATAGACTGGATACATAACAGGAGCATAGAAGAAGCATTTCAAGAAATTTGATCATATAAAGAGAATAAATAAGGATTAAGTTGCCGAACTAAAATATGAACAAAGTCCAAGTTAATTGACAAAGAGTGGGAAAGGCAGGATAGAGTGATATTGGAGTGGTTTAGTGAATGGTATCAGTGTCAATTAGATTTACCTAGTTCTTTTTCTTATGTCCTGCTCTTAATTTATACTCTTGCTGACAGAATGTTGATCTACTCCATCATGGGTGGGCTATTCCTTCGCCATATAGATGTTGCGGAGCTACAATTTCAAGCACTGATTGTTAAGCTATGGGAATTCAAATTATGAGTTTTTAAGTCTGCTGTGCTAGATAAATCTCTCCCCCACACCCTGATGAGTTTGGTGCGTGCATTTTACACTGAATCATTTATAAGAATGGCAGGTACGTCCTTTTAAACAAATGAACAATCTTATTAATCTAGCAGAATCGTAACTTCTTGGTTCTCTTTTCCTTAAATATCCATCAGTCACAATATAACCTTCAAAATTCAGGGGATTGATAAGGTTACATTCACTTGTTCTCTTCTTCTTCAAACTTCAATTTGATAGTTGAATTAGGAAGATTACTCATTTGGAGGAATTGATAAATATAATTGCTATCGTAGCAGGAAAAAAACATGTATTGCAAAAAAAATTACATAGAAATCTTTATCATGTTTTGAATTTCTCAAAAAAAAAAAAAAAAAAGCCACTCATTTTCTATGCAAAAATCTATAGGCGGCATTGAAAAACCTACCTTATAGTAGGTTACTGAACACATCAGTGGAAGCCTAAATGAAGGCTCATATAATAATTATGTGAAGTAGATTTGATAATATGAGTACAAAACTTAAAGGATGTGAACAAAGGAAGATCAAAAAGATTGCAGAGTACATTATAACTTGATCCAGACGTGCAGTGTAAATTGTTAGATGTCTTCAGATTGGTGAGCTTTCTTGATGTGGATGTGATTATATATCTCCAAGATATCACAGGCACCATACAATTAATCTGCAATCAGGAACTATTTTAAAAGGTAATGCTTACCTATCTGAATTTTCTATTCAGCTTACATTGCATTCACACTTAATTTCAAACCAAACAGAAAAGTAACAGTAATAAACAGATGAATGCATCATGAAGTTTCATAATGCTGTTTAATAAAAGGAAATTAATCACATAATTGTCATAAACCTATTTTCAAACAGCAATCTATCAGAAGGAAATTATGCATCTGTAGTTATTGACCTTTCATTTCAGCATGACTGATACATAATTAGACCAGTTTTGTGAAAAATAATAGTTAATTACTAGAACATTTTTTACTTTAATTGTTTTGGAATTCTTTTTTTATATCTTAATTTTTTATTCTGTATGTAGGATACTAATATATGCACAATACAGTAGCAAGCTTTTAAGTTTAAAACTAAATGTACTTTTTCGGATTCTTATTCAAATGATAAATGTTTTCATTTCTTTTTAAAATTGGAGGCTTTGTAGATCAGAAAGTAACAAGACTATAAAATACCTTTTTGTAGAACTGCATTGTACATACTATAGAGAAGCAACTCTGGAATTAGATTAACGGGGACCCTTGAAGAATTAATGAGGAAAAGGGATTTTAGCTTCTGAGGATATAAATTCTAAAGATCCAGTATACCATTTTAAGAAACCAATTTGGCAGATAAACAATAGTGTGTTTGTGTAGTTATATGTCCACTTTTCTACAGGATCATAGGTCTATTTATTAGGACATATTATCATCTTCCCAGGAAAGTATGCAATATGTGGAGATTTCCCATACAAAAGATATATATATAGATGTGTGTGTGTATGTATGTGTGTGTGTGTTAGTGGACAACCAGTTAAATATGAGCCAGCAGTGGCAGCCAAAATAAGCCACCAGAATCCTAAATTGCATTAACAGAAAGATACAATCAAGATCAAGTGAGGTACTAATACCGTTCTATAAAGCCTTAGTAAGACCACACCTAGAATACTTCACTGAGTTTTGGTCACTGCACTATAAAAAGGATGTTGAGGCTCTAGAAAAGATTCAGAGAAAAGTAACCAGGGTGATTAGGGGACTGGAGACTAAAACATACAATGAACGGTTGCAGGAACTAGGCATGGCTAGTCTAATGAAGAGAAGGACCAGGGGAGACATGATAGTAGTGTTCCAATATCTGAGGAGTTGCCGCAGAGAGGAAAGGGTCAAGCTATTTTCCAAGGCATCCGAAGGCCAGACAAGGAATAATGGATGGAAACTGATCAGGGAGAGATAAGAAATAAGGAGACATTTTCTGACAGTGAGAACAATCAACCAATGGAACAGCTTGCCTTCGGAAGTTGTGGGAACTGGAGACTTTCAAGAAGAGATTGGACTGCCCTTTGTCAAAAATGGTGTAGGGTCTCCTGCTTGGGTGGGGAGTTGGACTAGATGACCTATAAGGTGCCTTCTCTGTTAATCTAATCTAATCTAATCAAAATTGGGTACAAAGGAAAGGAGAGGATATTACACTTGCTCCTTTTTCCTTACTGTATACTGAATCCTCCTCTGAAAGAGTTGGCTACTCTTTAAAAGCAGTATTTTAAATCAAAAGATACTGTGCTAATTTATATGTGGGTTATCAATATATGTAAGTGGATCTGTGAAAAGAAAAACTAGAAGAGAAAAAAAAGGCAAGTCAATTCTCTTGAACTTCAATTCCTATAGCTCCAACAATGAGCACAAACTGAATGTACAACCAAGTGCATATCTGGAAAATGTTGTATTACTGCTGTTAATAATACATGTACATCTGTCTTGGTACTTTGTTTCTGGATGACTAATGTGGTGTGTGTGTCTCCCTGTTTGTATTTTTGTGCATGTAAGTTGCATATTAGGAAATTGGTTTGAGGCATCAGACTATAAACTGGGAGAATGTGAATTCAAGTCCTACCTTAGGCATGAAGTTGCTAGGTGACCATGGATTAGTCTTTCTCAACCCAAGAAGGAAGCACTGGCAAACAACTTCTGAAATTGTGCCCAAAAAACTGCTGGAATTTATCCAGGCAGTTGCCAGGAATCAACACTGACTCAAAAGCACACTAACTAGCTAGCTAGCTAACTAACTAACTAATCTTATATATTTGCCTAACAATAATACTTCTACCAGCAATAAGTATAATTTATTTAATGTTTTCATTCAATTTATAATAGCTGTCCATTCCAACAGATTGTGACACCCAGCTTACTTAGCATAGAATTTACACTAGCCCTGATTAGATAGTAGACTTTAGAATTGCTAGTTTGCTAACGAACAAGTTCCGATCAGCTTAGAAATAAAAATATTTTGGGGAGCAGAAGAAGTACAGTTTGATGTATACAAGTGAGCATTGAAGAAGCAGTCCACGTTTGACCTTTATTCATTAGTCAGAAACAATAAACAAGGACAGACAACCAGTAAGTTTAAAATAGAAGGTTTTTAGTACAAACCACTGCCTAAAATAATCTCATTTGTTCCAGACATGGCTTGATCTGCCTTGGTTTACTAAGTATTCGTAATTAAAATACTCAGGATCATGATTAATAAATGCTTAAATGCTCAAAAGAGCTGCCTCTTCTTCCAACATCCTATCCCAATCTAAATCCCTACTTTTCCCATCCTTTTTCATATCTTCTCATACACAAAAAAGTAACCTACAAAAGGAAGAGGCAGAGCTATAACACCTTGACTGAACAGTTTCTACCTTTACCCAACTATTTCTGCAATTGGAAAAGCAGTTTCTTGAATAATAGATAACCAGACACTCAGCAAATTATGACTTAAATGAGAGGCCAGTGGACCTCTGGGGTATAAAAACAGATTTGTGTGTAACCAGACATGTTAAGAAGAAGAATCTTCATTGTGACTCAGTTACCAGTCAACAGATAGTTCAGTTTCTGAACATGCAAACTGGCTGTCTAATATATATCACAAATAAAACTTCCTTAATGGAAACTATTCAAGATTCATTTTAAGGAATGAATGTAATATACAGGACGATTATATCAAATTGAATTGATATTGGATGACCTAAGCACAAAAAACATAATTATTACTAAATATATTTTTAGTACTTGGACTATATATTCAATTCTAAAAAAAAGAAATGAAGAAATAATTTTGGCACAACTTAATTCTTTACTTCTTACATAAACCAATCATTTGTACTTCTACTTGGATGATATAAATGTTGTTTATTGGAATATTCTCCCACCAGAATGAAGTGGCAGAATATTGGTCTTTCAGAAGGATATGAAGGCCTTGTTTTGCCAACCTGCATAGATTTGCAGAGTGGTATGAAACCCTTGGGTAGTTAGTGCCTTGAAGGCACTCCCCCATTGTTTTAACTTTTAACTTATTCTTTGTTTTTTACCTATTTACCTATTTTTTTACCACTTTATTAATATATTTTATATAGTCTTTATGCTTTTATATGTAAACTACCCAGAGACACTTTGAGAGTGAGATTGACAGTACTTAAATTTAATAAATAAAATACCTTGCTGCTCAGTGGCATAGCCAGTTCTAACCCAATTGCATGCAAGAATGTAACAGGGGTAGCATAAGTAATTTCTAGCTCTGTATGGACATCCTTGTGCACAAGCAAATGCCTGAATAGACCTAACATATTTGTCTAGGTACTGAAGGGTCATCATGTTATAAGCATATGCTTGTAAACAACTATTATATAATAGTTTCTCCAATAATTCACAAAGTGGAGACAAAGGTTAAGCATAATTACAAAGTAAATTCCTTTTTTCCCAGCCTCATATTTAAATACTTTATGTAAAGTTAAAAAACCCTACAAATACAATTCACTTCCCACTATGAAAAATATGTAAGTAATATTCTAGATCCTGCTTAACCTAATGGATTGGCTATCCATTTCACTGGTTTATAGATGCTTAATACTGATCAATCTCATAGATAGTGCCAGTAACAACATAATCTATGATCTTTGGGGTTGGCGTGATACAAAAATTATCATTAATTAAGATTTATGTTAAAGTCCATCATCTAAATTATAAATTATCACCCCTTTTAAAATCCATTCTTGGCTCAAAGGTGAGCCAACCTAATCAGAAAGCAGTTTTTTTTTTTTATAAATGCTAAACTTTAACACTTTATAAAAATATTTGTTAAACCTTTGTTTCCACTTAATTGTGTCTGATTCTTGGAGGGTGTCTGGAAAGGTTCCTGTGGCTTTCTTGGCAGGTTTTTCAGAAGTGGTTTGCCTAGGACTGAGAGAAAATGACTGGCCCAAGTTTACCCGGCTGGCTTTGTGCCTAAAGCAGCAACAGAACTTACAAATATCCCTTTTTCTGTCCTGATGTCTTAACCACTACACCAAGCTAGCACTTATTAAACAGTTTAAAACATGTTTTTTTAAAAGATAATTATGTCACTTCTAAATATAAGACAAATGATATTTTTGGATTTTTTTTTCCTTCTATAACTATATTTGCATGAATTCTTCAATTAATCACCTAAGATTTATAACATTCCTTTTTGCTTGTAATGCAAAATTAGATTAGGTTTTTTCAACCTACCCCAAGACAACCAAAATCATGCAGTTTCATTGTGACAGAGAAGCATAAATAAATACTATGTGCCAACCTTCACTTCAGGTAATGATAAGTGTTTATGAGTTTGTGCTTTGAATGAAATGAAATGGGCTGGGATAGGTGCCCGTGGAAGTCCACCGTCGTTGGACCATATCCACGAACATCTTAGAAACCGGGATGACCTCTGCCTCTGCAATTGGTTGCGAGAAAATTAAGTCATCCGACTTCCCTGAGGTCAAGGGCAGCTCTGATGTACTCGCAGGATTGTCAAGGCTTGCGGTGATTTTGGCCTTGAACAACAAGGACTTGAAAAGATGCAGGCAGAACAGTCCTATAAATGTTGGCTGGTCTGGAACTAGCCCTTCATCCTCTGACATATCTTTGTCTAGCTGGGCCTCTGTCTCCGACGGGGTGGAATCAGTGTCCTTGGATGACACTGGAGATTATGGAACTTGGCCTTCTGAAGGTTCTGCCATGAATTGCACGGGGTGAGGAGGCATCTGAAATTCTGGAAGATTTCCCCTCGGGTGCATGATTTGGGGTGGTACCTGGAAATCAGGGAGGTCCACCCTGTGTTGCATGGGCTGAAGTTGTACCTGGTGTTGAAGAGGGGCTGACATCTGGTACCTTGCCTGGTAGGTCTGTTGTACTCCCACAGTGATGCCATGTCTGATTGCCTCCGACATCCAAAACCTCATAGATGGGGGAATATTTTGAGATAGGAATTCCTCTGTGCAGAGCCCCGCTGCTGTTGGGATGAAGGTAGCCTCAGGCGCTAACCTGGGTCTCTTAATTTGGTGAGCCACCTGCCCTGTTGGTGACATCAACTGCATTGCTGATGACTGGCTCTGGAGTCTGAGGAATGAAGGTCCTCAGTGCTCCCCTGGGTGACCAAACTTGGGCTCTCAGATTGTCTCTGCCCCTGTTAGAGAACAACAGGTCCAGAGGAGGGCTGGAGGGGGGCAGGGAAAAGGTATTGCAGCTACTGGGGAAGCTGATTGCCTGTTTTTTTCAGCCTCTCAAAGACTCTTCCCCAGCTGTTTCTCCAGTGCCTTTTGGCACCTTTTCTCATCTTTTTCGGTTCTCTTAAACGACTTTTTGGAATAAGAGGCCTTTAGTCTTGATCCTTGTCATCGCTCTTCTGGCTGCTGCTCTGGATCTTGATGCACTGGAACAAACAGAGCTTTCCCCTTCCATTACACTCCTGGAAACAGGGGTGTTTAAGTGAATGTGGCTGCTAAATTGTGGCAGTTGCCATGCCTGGGAGTCTGCTCCAGAGTGCGGGCAGTGACTCCTGATATTATTATTCGGGCACTTGTAGAAAAAAAAGGTAAAAAATAAAAAATAAAAATAACATTTAAAAAAAAAAGGTTTGAAGATGACCTGTCACAACTGAGGGACCAAAAATTAACCCTCAGTCGGTGATTTCCCTGATATATAGTCTTGAAACAGTTTTAAGTGTGCAGGCTGTCAAAGGCCTGGCCAAGAACTGTCAATCTGCCCTGAAGATGCTGGCTGTCAAAAAGACCTGAGAGGGAATTACCAACTTTCAAAAATTCACGCTGCTTGTGAAAAAAGGACCTCAAAGCAATCAGTCGGGCTGTCAAAGTCGAGCTGGCTGTGAAAAACCTCGATAGTAAAATCAGGAAAATAGTATAGGAACCACTTGTCTCAATGGAAGGTTTAAGTCGATGAAAAATGGCACTGGCTGTCAAAATCCTCGTCGCGAAATTTAAATCCAAAATGGCACCAGCCATTACAAGTCTTGGTGCGAAAATCAGAGTACTGAAATGGCGTCAGCAGTTAAGGGAGGACTCTGCTTGAGCTAAAAGAATTTTAAGAAGCTTAGAAAAGTTGTGCCAAGTAGCGGAATGCGCCAATGCGCTTCTCACTCAGGTCAGCTATTGATATGTCACCTCTTGGCTGTAAGTGGCGAGATTGAGCTCCTGCTCTTTGCACTACTACGCCCCGCAATTAAGGGCCTGCTGAAACCAACCGCCAGCTGGAAAAAAACAGCATTCGGTTGACAGCGCCTTTAACAAAAAAACTTCTAAGGCTGGAAAGGGATCACGAACTGCCCTGGGGGCTGCATTCTCACTATAAACTATTCAAAACAAGTATAATGAGTAGTGTTCCGAGAATCCTAGCCAAAGAACACATCTAGCTCGAACGACAGACTGAGCTAGAACTGGGGACAATTGTCAAGGAGGCGGGTCCTCAGAACTTTGCTCAGCCTATTGAACACGGAAGCATCATCCTGGCCTGTATGCTCGGAACAGCTCACTGGAGAATTGAACTTAGAGAATCTGTATATGAAGCATATGATTCAAGGAGCAAAGAATTTTTGATATAATGTAATGCTTGAACAATGGGAAAACATGCGGGCAAAATTAAAATTTACATTAAATTATAATTTAAAAATGATGTACCGTTAGTATTTAACACTGGATAAATTGTCAAACATGCAGAAAGATAGGTCAAATGTATGCTGTAAATGTACAGAAGGAACTTTTTACCATTTATAGTGGACTGTAACAAAGCAAAGAAACATTGGAGCAAGATTCATATTTTAATAAGTGAATACAAAGATAAACCCAGAGGCTTTTCTTTCAGGCTTAATGGACAGAAAACCTCAACAAAAATTGGAACTTTGATGTTATATATGCTGACAATAGCAAGAATACTTTATGCATAAAAATGGAAGGATACTTTGATTCCCACAATGGACTAATGGCTATAAAAGTTGATGGAGTTAGCAGAGTAAACTGAATGCTTTGATTAAAGAAAAGATTTAAAAAAAAAAACGAACAAATTTTCTGTTTGGAAACCACTTCTGGACTTTGTGCTTGAGGTGGAAAAAATGAAACTTTGATTTTGGGTTTTGCTAATTAAATAACGTTGCTGTTATTCAAATAGCTAGTATATATTATTATGTAAAAATAAAAAGTTGAAATTGTATATTATCACCTTATTCTACTGCACAAAAAAGAGTTGGAATTAATTCCTTTTTCTTTTCCCTTTTATCCTACACTTTTCTTTTTTTCTTTCTCCTCCCCTTTTCCCGTTAGTCTCATTTTTCTTTGTATTTATGCATTTTATATTTTGAAAAACTAATAAAAATGCATAACCATAAAATAACTTCAAAATCTGGGGAATAGATAGTCATTTTCTAAACTTTCAATGATGTTTTCAAATCTGATTATGTTTTACATTTTAACTGATAATAATTGAATTGCAGCCTCACCAGATTCCTCTCTGAATCTTGGTACATTTGAATATTATTCAAATCAAATATTGATCAGGAATTCATTTTATTAGGCTGCTTCTTTCATTTTACAAATTGAAAACTCAGTAACTTATATTATTTATATATTAACAGCGTTCAACTTTTTACAAAAACAGTAATAGTTAATTAATTAATAAATAATTGATATTAATTAATATTATCAAACCATTTTTATTTTAAATAACCTATTTCACATAAAAATATAGCAGCAGAAAAAAATCACTTTCCGTATTAATCTCAAGGAATATTAGTATTTGATACATATAAAAAAATATTGCTATGACCTGAAGCTAGTAATTACAGTTCTTAAAGAAAATCCAAATCACATTTGTGTTGTGGTCAAAACACAGAGGAGACAATACAGACAGCCTTGTATAATTCCTCTAAGAAGGCTATGGGCAGAGTAGTCTTTTAAAAAAAAATCTTGTTCTGTAATTAAAAAAATATTATGAACGAAAGTAAAATAAGTTGTGTCATTAATTAAAGTCACAAATACTAAGACAAAGTTTTGAAGACTCAGTCAGTGATATTTCATATCCTTATTGGTTAGGCTCTCGGGAAACTAATGGATTCTAAATGACACAAATTCTAAATTTTGAATAAAATAGAACTACAATTGTTTTAATTTTGTCTTAGTATCCGAGATAAACTAGAAATTCACATTCAAATAATGCCCAACCATGAAGATCCCACCAGTACTTATACAAGCTAATTATGGTAGCTATAGCTAAAGTAATTGAAAATGATTACAGGAAGTGAACTATTTTACCAGCATAATCTTAGCTGAGGTTCAAGTTCTACTTTATGAAAGCATGACCAAAATAATAAATAATTTTCCTCCTAAAAATATTAAAATTTCTTTTCTTTATGTGCACATATGTGTTTCAGGCTTATAACAATTTCAATTAATAGTAATACATTCAGCTTTTTAAACACAACTTTTGTACTGTACGCCAGAACTTTTTAATAAAAATCTTCAGAAGTTACTATCACATTTAGCCCTCTAATACAAGGTCAAGAGAGAAATAAAACAACTCTATTTTTTTTTAAAAAAACATATCCTTAAGTTAGTTACAGTTTTAAAAGCATAGAAAAGATATTCTGAACAACGACGGTAACATTCTTACTATTGCAAGACATTTACGTGGATTAGTACATGAAGTTGTCAGAAGTTTAAGCATATTGAATAATCTTCTGTTTGGACAAGCTCTCTCAATCTTTTAAATAAAGCCAATGCAATCCTAAATTGCATTAACAGAGGGATAAAAATAAGATCAAGAGAGGTACTAATACCACTCTATATAAAGCCTTAGTAAGACCACACCTACAACACTGCATCCAGTTTTGGTCACCGCACTATAAAAAAGATGTTGAGACTCTAAAAAGAGTGCAGAGAAGAGCAACCAAGATGATTAGGGGACTGAAGGGTAAAACAAACAATGAACGGTTGCAGAAACTGGGCTTGGCTAGTCTAGTGAAGAGAAGGACCAGGGGAGACCTGATAGCGGTCTTCCAATATTGAGGGGCTGCCACAGCGAGAAAGGAGTCAAGCTATTTTCCAAGGCACCCACAGGCCAGACAAGGAATAATGGATGGAAACTGATCAAGGAGAGATTCAACCTAGAAATAAGGAGACATTTTCTGACAATGAGAACAATCAACCAATGGACCAGATTGCCTTTGGAAATTGTGGGAGCACTGGAGACTTTCAAGAAGAGATTGGACTGCCATTTGTCAGAAATGGTATAGAGTCTCCTGCTTGGGTGGGGAGTTGGACTAGATGACCTACAATGTCTCTTCCAACTCTATTAATCTGTATTTGTATCTATATGATAGTCATGCATGTGCATTCATCCATTTTATTTATTCAGAATACTGATTTTGGTTTACATCAAAGAAATATTTGTCTTAATCAAGCCATTACATTTTTTTACAGAAGTTGTTGAAGACATTATTGGGCAGATTTACTCAATCAAAATAAAAAAAGCAGAGTGTGAAGCTTGGATTTTCATGTCTAAAACAATAAAACCAGTGGGTAAAATTCATTATATGTGGTGATTATTTTAACCCATAAACATAACATAGAAAGTTCTGACAAATCAACAGCTACAAGCACCACTTGTAGAACTGTTTTTTAGGTCTCTAATCCGGAACAGAAAAAACCCTGTTACTGGTCATCTCCAGCAACCATCTATTGGGGGTTTCCAACACTGTACAGTTAGCCCTTGACTTACAACAGCTCACTTAGTGACCATTCAAAGTTAAAGTGGCACTGAAAAAAGTGACATATGACCACTTTTCACATTTATAACTGTTGCAGTATCCCATTGTCACGTGATCACAATTCAGATGCTTGACAACTGACTCACACTTATGATGGTTGCGAGTCCCTGAGTCATGTGATCGCCTTTTGCAACCTTCAAAGTCAAGGGGAGAAGCAGATTCATTTAACAACCATGTTACTACCTTACAACTGCATTGATTCAGTTAACAACTGTGACAAGAAAGTTCATAAAAGAGGGCAAAATTCACTTTACAACTGTCTTGCTTAACAACAGAACATTTGGGCTCAATTATGGTCATTAAGTCAAGGATTACCTATAGTTTGAATTCACACATCACACTTGGCCAACTGCTTGGCCAACTGCTCTGCCAGGCTATTAACTTGCTCCTGTGCACACACAGTATGCATCAACAGCTGCAGCAGCAGATCTTTGGACAATCAGGAAAACTTCATGGCCCGAATGCTGACACACCAAATTTGTACATGTTCCTTATTTGCCAGAGTGAAAAGGGGGGAAAAGCAAAATATCCATAGTAGTATGATGTGGATCTGGGCCACTGGATGCAGAATGAAACCTAGCTTTAGTTATAAAAACATAGGTGAGTATTTTAAACTTATCTCATGTCTTTAGTCAATAATAAGGTTTTCTTTATTTTTTATTTTATTTCTGCAATTCTTAGTTGCTGCAAGGTATTCTGAACACTGATTTGTTGCTAGAGTCATAGGAAATCAGGTTTTTAAAGAAAAATAAGCTAAAACAAGGAAGGGTTTTGAAACCTGAAGGTCCAAGGCTGACACAGTTCCTGGAAGCTTGCATATCATCCCTAGATGTGCCCTTGGAGACCTCCAAATATTGTAACCAATTTGTAATTTTGAATACATGAAGGGGAATCATGTCAAAAACTTACATGTGTTTTATATACCAAAAGGGACTTCCGCTGGAACCATGATGACCTGCTGGTAGCATTCCCCCTTCCGGTCTGCTACTGATTCTCCATGGATTGGTACTTTAGAGTTGTTTTCTAAGTCAGAAGAAACTTCCCTGGGAAAGGGGAAGCTCTGGAAATTAATTCCTTTGTTCCCTAGATGGCTCTGACAGCTTCTTGAAAAAGTAATCAGGTGAGCTTCTGGATGGGGGGGCGACAATCAAAACCATTTTCACAGTGGAAGAACCAGTCGTTTAAAATGGACAATAAAGGCTGCCATCGTCTCTTAGAACACTAACTTTCTACATATTTACCCTTTGCTCTAAAGGAGGCTCCCTTTGGCTACAGGCTGTTTTGCCTTTTTGTTGAAATATTGTTATTTCTGAAGCTTTGGGACTATAAGATGACAAGAAGGGGAGATTGTTGTTGTAACTGAGCCAAAATAAAGAAGCCAGAAATCATTGTGGAAACTGTCTTAAAATTTTTTGGATTTACATTTTTAGCGGATTTTATCATCATCTTTAACTGACTCTGCTGAACTTCTTTGCTGAATTTTTGTATTTCTAAAATAAAGATTGCTTAAATGGTGTTTTGATTCCGCTGTGAGGAGGGAGAGAAACAGTTTCCATTTTACTTGGTCCAACTGCTTCCTAAATAATGAGGCACAGACTTTAAGTTTTCTCTGTAACTTACAGTATATTGCCATGGTGTTGTTTGATGTCATATACAGAGGTGGCATTCTGACTAGTTCTGGAGAACCGGTAGTGGAAATTTTGAGAAGTTCAGAGAACCGGCAAATATCACCTCTGACTGTAGATTTTACAGTATCCTTTCCCTGCCATGGCCATCAACTGGTAGTAAAATAAATTGAATCCCATCATTGGTTATATATGTTGATGGCAGCAAGATTACTTTACGCACAACAATAGGACACTTTGACTCCCACAATGTATGAATGGTTGCAAAACTTGATGGAATTTGCAGAGATGGCCAAATTGACTGCTTTGATCACAGAAAAAAAAATCAACTCTTTTTATGTCTACTTGGAAACAATTTCTGTACTTTGTATTTTTGTACTTTTAGGTGGAAAAAAATTAAACTTTGATTTTGGATTTTGCCAATTAATAGGATTGTTGTTATAGAAATAGCTAGTTTATATTATTCTGTAAAAGTGAAAAGTTGAGGTTTGATGCTATTATCTTATTCTACTGCACCAAAGGGAGTTAGAAGTCAATGCCTTTTCTTTCTTTTTTCCCTTTGCTCCACACTTTTTCCCTTCCAGTTTTCCTCCATTATTTTCCTACTATTTTGTTGTAAATTCTCTGTTTTATATATTGAAAGACACAGGATATCATTTATTGATTATAAGGCAAATACAGATATTTAAACTTAAAGAATTTTCAGATCAGGTGGAAGGGAATCATTATTTATTTAATAAATGCATGCTCATTGTAGTTGCAAGACACTCAGTGGTTTACAGCAACAAAAACAGGGCACGGTGGGCTACTACCATTTGCAAAGTAATACAGAATGAGGCAAGACATTTGCAAATAATTAAATTCCACTTGAGTATGCTTTGCTACAGCCTTACACACAGTTTACATAGAAAGAAGAGGTCATTCAGTGAAATGGAAAATGACTCCTCTGATGCTCATTGAACTTTACTGATAGAATTTTTCAAAATAATACTGAACGTGTGTGTGTGTGTGTGTGGTGGTAACTGATCACTCCCACGTTCGTTAAATACTTCAGCCAGATCAGTATATTCTATAGGATACATGAGTTTCTCCGGTTGTTCACCTAAAGTCTTCACTGTCTATAGTCTCTGCTATATTGTCTTCTGGCAGGTTGGGCCCCATCACCAAACGTATTTTCTGGAAACCTTCCTCCCAACGAATAGTTGGACACCGTTTATCAAGCCACGATAGCCCCAAAATCACAGCCTCTGTCATATGATTGACCACCACAAAAGAGATTTTTCCCAAATGATGTCCCATATCCATCCTCACCATTTCTGTCCTACGTGTGGCAGGAGTACCTCCCAAAATGGAACCATCCACCTGTTCAAATCGTACTGGTTTCCTCAATCGCAGTAATCATAGACTTAACCTGTCCACCACTACCTGTGTAATCAAACACCGTGTACACCCAGAATCAATCAATGCCCCAAGTGTTAACTGTTGATTTATTCTCATATTAGTAAGAACCACCAAAATGACAAAAGGATGAATGGGCATACTTACCATCGGGTCATCCACCGCATCCTCCTCATCCTGGTCTAAAAGTAAAGGCTTCACAGGAATAGGTGGCATTAACAGGCAATCCCAAAGCTCCATATCTCTGGGATACAACCGGCCCCATAGTCTCTAGGACGAGTCCAGATGGTGGTTCATAATGCTCCTGACCCCTAGGAACGTCTATTGGGTTGGAACTCCATAAAGAGCCCAGAGATACTACTGAAGATCCAGAGGGACCAGCATACTTCTCTTTTCTATACCAACTAGACTGGTCCTGTAATGATACCTCACCAAATTGTGTCCTTAATATGTCCAAAGTGGTAGTTCCTGGAACCATCCAGCCACTATCATCCATACACCATCACACTTGCCAACTGTCCATGGTCCCAAGAGGATTTGCACTCCTCTGCATCTTCCAATCAGTTGTTTTAACATCCACCTACTCAAGGGGTTCAGCCTTACAGCCTTCCATGACTTTGGATGTACAACAGGTTGCACAGGGGTTTCTGTTTCCAAACTGGATCCCTCAACCACATCCTCTTGTTCCTCTGTCACCTTGGTGGGCAGAACATGGTCTATTCCTTCCGTCATATCGCTCTCCCACCAACAAGTTATAGAACAAAAATATGTTTGTGAACAAAAATATGTTTGTAACCTTCTCTTAGCCAGTCCTTGAGTATTGAAGATTTGTCTTTAAATGAATCCAAACTCCAGCTCCTCTTTAGGATAATGATGGTTTATTCAATATAGCAACAAGCAACAAATACTCTAATCAGGCAAGAATGGCTAAAAGCCAGGCAAGGTTAGAGTTGGGTTTGAGTTTTCTCCCTTTCCTTTTATCACCATTATGAGATACACCCCACTACACCCAGGCCTATACGCAGTTCTAATTCTGGCCACACCTAACCCATTATCCCTAAATGCTATTAACCCTAAAACATGTGTACATCCCTACCCTATTCTGACCCTCACTAACTGATCCCCACCTTGTGCCACTTTCACCATGTTTTAATTACCAGCCAGTCAGGTGTGGGATTCAAATTTTTTAACAACCGGTTCTGTGGGCATGGCTAAGTTGTTGGGTGTGGCTTGGTGGTCATGCGACTGGCTGGGCGTGGCCAACTCAATATCACTCACATCGAGGCACCATCTCCTCCCCTGGCCTCTCATGTCTGTGGGGATGCTGCAACAGTCATAAGTGCCTTAAGTCACTTTTTTCAGTGCCACTGTAACTTTGAATGGGCACTCCACACAAACAAAGTACCAGCAAAGGAGGGAAAAAATTTCCAGAGATGTTCCTGAGACAGGAAGTCTAGTCCTGCTAAGAATGTAATAAGGGTCAACAGAGAGGCAGTTTCTGTAAGCAACACCAGAATGTTTCCTTCCTGCCTTCCTAATCCTTACAGGATTAAGCCAGTAATTTCTTCTAACAACCAGTTCTCCGAACTGCTTAGAATGTTAACAACTGGTTCTACCGAATAGGTGCGAACTGGTAGAATACCACCCCTGCAGCCAGTCCTAATTATCACCTATATGTGCCCCAATCCATGTTAACAATATGCACCACATCAATAAAAAGCCAGTTCCAGCAGCCCCACAGTTGTTCCAGAATCCATCCTGCAGCCCTGCAGTTGTTGCAGAATCCATCCTCAGCTCTGCTGAGTCATTCCAAAGCCATTGGCTAGCACACAAGCAGAAATACAGATCTGGCAGCAGTAGAGATAAGGTGACATGGCCAACTGACTTGCTGCGAGGCATATTCAGAGCTGATGGGCTCTGGGTGAACTCGGAGTCCTACAGGGGTGTGTGCGTGGGTGTGTGTATACACACACACACACACACACACTTGTGTTTAATCAGTGCTTTTTGACATACTAGTCAAATATCTGTTAGTTGACAGCCAAAAGGTTATGGAGAGCAGCTCCCACTAACTGCCTCAGCCCCATTGCAGATGTTAGCAAATACTTGGTAGTTGTTTTTGGTTGCCAGCAGGTTATGTTTGGTAAGTAAGAACAACATCAGTTGTTTATGTTATGTTAAACAACTTATTTATGTCAATAGTAGGATTGGAAGCATGTTAAATACAATCATAAAGAAAAGCCTTCTGTATGAAACTGTCTTCACAAACAATACTTAAATAGATGAATGGACTGACTTGGAATAATGTAGTATATTTCAGCAATAACACTATAATGCACAATAAACTTGGCTAAAATGAAAGGCCTTATTATCCAAGCAATTCAAAACAAAGACTCGTTTATGTTGTTTTTGGTTTCCAAAACTATAGTTTTCCATATTTGGTTTTTCAACTCATAAATTTATGAAATATTAAGCACCGATTTGATAAAACTTTCTATCAAAACAATAATCTAATGGAAAGAGTCAAGAAAAGTGTATTTTACTCATTTAGCAACTAGATAATTAATATATTTAAAGCAAATTAAAAATACAGAATCATACAATGATACTGTGAAACTGTTGCCTGACAAAGAAAATATCATTGACTCCCATATCAAAAGTTTTTAGTAATAATGTGGGAGATATGTGCGGGTAGAATCAAACAATGGTCTTCTGTCTGATACTTTCACCAGGGCTGTGACTGAAGGAAGGAAAGCAGTTTCACTCCTGTTGTTTATTGATTTTCTAGATTAAGAATCCCAGGGAGAGAATTGTAACAGACAACCATAAAATTATTTTTGGTGTGCTTATTTGCCTTTCCCTTGCATCTATTTGGCCTGTGCCTGTAGACAATTATGCGTTCCAGGCTAGACTCAGGTGCTAATAATGAAGGACAAATAGAATCATATGTGTAAACTTCCCCTTCTGATGAAAATTTATATTAACTTTCTGCCACTGTAAACAGAACTGCATAGCTCAGCGTCCCTGATGAATTGGTGATGAATTCAGTCATTTATATCCCAGGAATCTGTGCATTTATGGGAAAAGATGAAAACCGTCTGTATTGTGTAACCTTGCACTTTTTGAGTAAGAAAAAGAAAACACCAGCATGTTTAGTTCCTCACTTAAAGTGTGTAAATTTCAACTCAAATACCAGATTTCTGCATGACTCTGTCAGTCTCCACTTTGGGGCTTTATGCCAATATAAACAAGCCAAACAGTGCAGAGTGCAAGTTATCGCTACAGCTGTGAACTTATGCACTTTCTGCCTGCCATAAAAATTGTTATGAATATCTTTACAATAGCACAGAATCTTTGTTAGGTCCTGTAGTTGGACAGTTTTGACAATTTGGCAACCTCGTCATGGAGAAAAAGGAATATGGCTAGATAACCTGGTCAGATTTGCTTAACTTAAACATTAGTTCCCATCGATGTTCTTCCCCTTAAAATGATTAAGATTAAGATCCCTTTAAGATGCATAAGATTCCTTACATTTTTAAATTAAGATAGTTCATTTACATTAATCAAATTGCACTACTTTGTATGTAGAGGGTGGGAGAAAGAAACAAAGATATTTGTTTATTTGATTTGTAATCCACTTATCAAATAAGTTGTATACGTATTGTAGGAAGTGTGAGATTTTTAACCTTTTTCCCTAGAAAGATCTCACATTAATATAAAAACATTAAGTTACATTAAGCTTGCATTGTATCTCAACAGTTTTAATCTTCTTGTTTTTCATTTATCATTTATCAATGATAAATATGTAAATTCAGTGCATGCTTCTGCAAACTGGACCATATTTATTTGTCATGGTTATATTTTGCCTTTCCAAAAAACAAGTTTACACTGAGTGTAATGTGTATATCTAAAATTTATGGCAAGCTATGTTCAATTTTGTAAAAAATATGCATGTAAATATAAAATATCATATCAAAAATAATCATTGATGGAAATATGTTTATTAAAAACAGAATATTTTGTTGCATTTTTCTTTATCTGCTAAATATCTTTCTCATGACATGCATAATACCGTTATAAATTAACACTGAAATGTTCAGTCATACATTATTTCCTAAAGAAGAGGGAATTACAAGTTTCTATTACATACCAACATGGCACTTTATTTTTAAAGAATATTCTCATATTATGTATCCTTATCCACAAAAATGGCAAAATATAAAGATTATTACTAGAACAAATTTGTTATTTGGAATTATACTAAGTACCTACTGAAAATGTACTTTCCATCTCAAGAGTCTCAAATCGCTTGTATTTGAAAAGACAACAGTGTATAGTCCATGTCTCACTATCTGTGAGATTATACCTTTTCGTGATATACTTTATCTCAAAGTTGCCAGTGGCTATTCCCATTATGCTGTGTGCATGACCTTTTAGTAAACTGAAGAAGATACAGTTATCTTCTTTTCTGACATGCAACATCTATCAATCAACAGGTTTTCATGTAATTTATTCAAGGCAAATAGCAGTTCCTAAGGCTAGCGAACTGCAGCACTATCAGAGTGATTTTGATTATTGAGTAATATACACTGCTTAGGGGAGAAATGAAAAATGCAGACTGCTGTTGATAAAGATGTAACTGAAAAAGGAAGTAGAACTGAAAGACCAAAAGATATATTTAAAAACTTAATAATCACTAGCCTTTATAAACTGGATAAAAAAAATTAATGAGCATTTTTACAATTATCAACTGATGAACTTTGAAATACACTAGTTTAGTTTACTATTACATTATGTGAAAATGTGGGATAGCTTTGTAGGTCTAATCCATATTCTTGCCACTGAATCAAGAATGTAAATTAAGACAAAATGATTCTTTTTCAATTTCATGCTAAAGTAGCTCAAGTTAGTGGATGTAATTTCTCCTAACAAGAAAAATTTATCACTGTACAGCTCACTCAATTATATCCTATAGTGAATTGCAATATACATTTATGGAACTGAAAGAATAAAAAGATTGATAAATATGGCAAAGGAATAGATCTTTTAACTAATTTTGAAAAAGGCAATCACAATTAAATTACTTTAAAATATTTAAACTTCAAAACATGTTTAATCATCACCCATTTGTGTTTATATGAAATAATTTTTGTGCCTGTTTCTTGGAAAACGCAACAAAATGTATTAAACATTCTGATTATTCTTTCAGTGCAATTCTGCATATATGTACTTCAAAAGAAAACACACAAAATTTAATAGGACTTAATACATCCCTGAATTATGTATATAAAAGGTTGTTTAGAAAAATTATTGTCTTTGTGAAATGCATTTTAGCTACTTTATTTAGATAGTCTGAATGAATGAATGAATTCTACAGAACTTTAGGATGGCTAAACCCCATTGTAAGGAATACTTATGCTTGTACTTCTGGGAGACAATACTTTTTGGAAACCAAACATGTTTTTGATCAGTGCTTTTGTTTACTTCTTAAAATATCAATTATATTAAAAAAAACAAACTAATGGCCTTGAATCAGAAATATATTTGTATATCGCATTGAAATTATTTCATTTTCTACTGAAAAGGTTGTATCCTATATAACTATAGGAATGCATCCTGAATTTGAGCAAACAATTGCTTCTTGTCATTATTACATAATGTAAATGTCACAACATATCATAAAAAAATTATCATACTTAATATATGTTAATGCTTATTGTAAATATATTGTAAATTGAAAATATGACATAATGCTACTTTTGCTGATTATTAGTCACCTCTAGAAGAAAAACTGTAACATACATGTTATAAAATTAAATTATTTGCAAATGACCTTATCAATGCTAAGGAACTTGCTTTCAAATTAATATGCTTAGCCTAGATGAAAGTTCCATTCCATTTTTGTTTGGTTTATTTATTCATTTATACATACAATTTAGAATGTAGTCAACCCATAACAACTCTGGGAAACGTACAATTTTAAAAGATAAGAACATAAAAACCTGAGAAAAAACATAAATGTATAAATGTCCCCTTTGTCTATTAAATAGGTATTCAACTATCATCCCATCCCAAAGAATATTCAAGTGTTTAATAGTGTCTTAAATGTTATTAAAGAGTTAACAGGATCGTTGAGGGGAATATCATTCAAGAGAGCAGACACCCACGAAATGGAAGTATAAGGACATGGATCCTGCTATATGATGTTACCTAATTAATGGGACTTGAAGTTTGCCAATTCTGTCTGATCTCACAGGACAGATGGAACAACTGGAGACAAGTGATTTCTCAAATAACAAGGCATAGGTATGATGGACTTCTGTGAATAACTACCATTTTGAATTGGCCTAGAAGCCAACCAGTAGACAGCACAGCTTATGGTATAGTGGAATTACATAAGCAATATATGGCACCTCCATCACTACCTGTGTTGATATATTCTGAACAAGCTGTGGTCTTCAAGTGATCTCCAAGAACAGCCTAATGGAGAGTACAGTAATCAATCATGAGTGACTGGTGTGAATGACTAAGATGAAAGTGAGTTTAAAATTATACTTTAAAGTTTCTATGTCAGATTTTGTACTTGAGTGTTAGAACACATTTTTATCAGGCATTCCATCTGTTCCACAGTTCATATTCTATTTTTTTTTAATTCAGCATCAATGTTATCAACAATGTCATACAGTGTAGTTTTATTCTAATTACCTTGCAATCATACACATCTCTTAGGAAATCTACAATAATTTAGTTCCTAAACAAGTAAGAGAGCTTTGACTAAGTGCTACAAAAAATCTTATTCAAACCATCCTCTACTCATTTAATGGAAATTCTCACTCTCTTCCTCCATTACATCGGCTGTAAGCAAAACTGGACTCTCCAGAATAGTTTTGATTGCACATAAGGAATAATTTATTCTATTCTAATATTTTATCAGTACAGTTGCATCACTGTATAAAATCCTTAGATATTTACAGAAGTAGTCATTTATAGAGGCAGTTTCACTAAGTTCTTTATAAGTAAATTTACAGATGCAATATTGGACACAGATGAAAGATAACAAAATCTATCCCTGATGCAGGCAGAGAGTCGAGCATATATGGATGATGAAAATGTGTTTGCTTTATTTTGTATAAGTGAATACTATCCAACTCAAGAAGAAAAGGATAAATACTATTACCTCTATTTAAAATAGAAACATAAGGATTCTGCTTGGGTCTCCCTGATATCACATAGAGTGATATCTCTGGAGAGTGAATGGCATTTTCAACAAGCCATGGTAACTAAGACAACGCATATGGTGGTTATGCATCATGCAAATCCTTTTATTTTTGTCCTGAAACCTAATCTAATTATATACATCAAGGCATTTGCACTGTAATGTATGTCTGTCATTTTCCCCATTAATCCTCCATAGATACCTATGTAAAGAGGTAAGTCAATTAAAACACAGCAAAGTGATTGGATTGTTTTGATCTGTACAGAGTTCTTTTTTCCCCACCTGGAGAATATTCTTTCCTTAGCCTCTTTTTCTAGTTTCTGACCTTGAAGGTGTCTAAGAATAATTCTGTACAGGATTGTAGGTCCCCATAATAGCCAATAAAAGTATGGGTGAAATTTCCAAGCATCTGTCAATTTCTTCATACTATTTGGAGAAGATGAGATTTCCAGGCTGCTGAGTTGAAATCCTCCTGTCCCACAGACACACAGATTATTTTTCTGTGGCCAGAGCAGGGGGCTATTGTTGATGAAATTTTTGTGCTATCTCAGCTCAGGCAACGTTTTGTTCCTTGTTCTCAAGATTTCTGAATCAGGAAAAAACATGAATTGCCTTCAAACTGCTTCTAAGGTTTAAAGCAGTAAAAATGATGGCATAGTTTAAGTGCTTTCAGTTTCTTTTTAAAGAATGGGGATCCTAACATATTTTTCCTTCTATATGAAACGGCAATTCAAATAAATTGCCATCATAAAGGTAGGAGAATTACAGTGTATTTGTTCTGATCTAAGTATGATTCTCCAAAATTGTTTTATTTATTTATTTCATTTGTCAATCGCTTACAAAATAAGAGGTATAAGGATAAACATAGTTATGAATACGAGAAATGAGTACATATAAGAAAAATAAAAGAAACAATAGGACAGGGATGGTAGGCACTTCAGTGCACTTATGCACGCCCCCCCCTACAGACCTCTTAGGAAAGGGGTGAGGTCAATAGTAGACAGTCTAAGATTAAAAGTTTTTGGGGTTTGGGGAAGAAACCACAGAGTCAGGTAGAGTATTCCAAACATTGACCACTCTGTTGCTAAAGTCGTATTTCCTGCAATCAAGTTTGGTGCGGTTAACCTTGAGTTTGTATCTATTGTTTGCTCTTGTATTGTTATGGTTGAAGCTGAAGTATTCGTTGACCGGTAGGACATTGGCTACTACAAATAGTCCTCAGTACTGGGAACTCCATTGCTAAGCAATGTAAAATGTGATGTCATCTGTCTGCCCTGACTTAAACTCAATGCCACATGATTACCATTTGCAATCTCTGCCGGCTTCCTCGCTGATTTTTCTGTTGGAAACTTGCAGCAAAGGTTGCAAATGTTGATCACATAACCACAGGATGCTGCAATATCATAATTGAAAACCAAGTTACTGCAAGCTACTTCTGCAACCAGCAGTGATGATGATGGTGATGATAATTGAAAACCAAGTTTTCAATTATGAAAAGCAAGCGCCCAAATCACAATCATGTGAACTCTGTATTAGGGTTCCCAAACCCTTCAGGTCACTGACCCCTTTATGAAGTTTAGTTCACTGACATTTATTATATGAAATCATTTAATAAGTACTAGTATAATTAACACTACTATGAATAATAATAATAATAGTAACACTATCAGACATTCGTATCTGCCTAGCCAAGTTCCTTGGAAAGGACTCAAGAAGAAGACAAAAATGCTAAATCCAGTCTGAACATCTGTCTGATTGTGTGACATAATAATAGCAATAGCCCTTAGACTTATATACTGCTTTATAGTGCTTTATAGCCCTCTCTAAGTGGTTTACAGAATCAGCATATTGCCCCCAACAATTTGGGCCTCATTTTACCCACCTCGGAAGAATGGAAGGCTGATGAGCCTGGTGGGATTTGAACTGCCAAATTGTAGGCAGCTGGCTGCAGAAGTAGTTTGCTGTACAACAACAACAACAACAATAATAACAACAATAACAATGATGGTGATGGTGATGATGGTGATACTTAATATTAACGTAAATTGAAGTTGAGCGATTGTGGAGGAAGAAATATATGGTTGCACCAATAGTAATAGGAGCCCTGGGAGCAATACTAAGATACATAGAGATGTTGAATTTATTAGACCTGAATATTCTGACTTTGCAAAAAAAAAGTCAGAACTCCTTATATACTCAGACATTACCTTAACAGCTCTTAGGTCCTTGGTTAGCACTTGAACACTTAAGTTCTTACCAGTCCCAGATTGTGAATTGAAGATTGAATCTTAAATAATATAAATTATATAATTATTATTAAATAAGAATAATAAAAGCAACATTGACCCTTGGGATTAATGTTGACCATTTTGAAGAAGTTACATGGAAGAATCTATGCCTGCAACCTGGAATGCTGCAATTTAGGCAAAAGTTTATAGTTTAAGGTTTTTCCAGTGATTCATGTTATGAATGCAAGATGAAATGAAAGACTGAAAATACAAAATGTTTGAATCTCTCCAATGAAAAGTTTTGTGATACAAAATTTACCAAATCTGAATGAAAATGCCAATATTTTCTTTTAATTCAATCTTTAACCATTCTACCATCTTTGCCTCAAATTATTTGAATTTGTTTTTAATGTTCTTTCTTCAAATTTTTGCAAGTTATGCTGAACTGTATGATTTCTTTTGGGCATAATTTAATTAATGTATTTTTATTTTAAATTATAGTTAAAAAAGAAAGTCCAAAATTTAAAAAAAATCACATGGAAAATTTAACAATTAAAATTTATATCTATATTGAAAACAATTGGATGCAGTTTTAAGTGAACAAGACTAGGAATGTAGTACATGGAAATTACAATGTGTTAAATAGCAATGAGAAAAAGCTCTTTAATAAACTGAACTCACACTGCTACCAAGAACAGTGGAGAATTTGACTCAGGTTTTTCCAAAATTAGATTGATGTGTTCACTCTACAGTACAAACACAATCTGTAATAATAGGGGATAACTGGTACACAACCAGTAACAGAAGATGTGATGTCTGACTTTTGATCACTCTGAAAAAAAGGAAATTTCAATAGTGATTGTTTTCTCATTGCCCTGACAACGAGCAGTAATAATAAAAGGTATGTAAAGTTCCTATTTTTTACATACCTTTCTGAAAGTACTTACTGAAAGACAATATAATGGAGAACAATGTCTTAGAGAATATTCCAAGAATGGCTTCCTTCCATTTTTATTTCATAATTATGACCCAGTTTGCATAGTGCTTATTATTTTATTCTTATTAAACGAGTTTCAATTACTTCAATATTAGTTCTATTCAGATTAATTTATATATAGAAAAAAACATTCCACCCTCTGTAACCTGAAAAATTCCACTATGAAAATGAAGGAATAGAACACAGAATGATAGTGATACAGTGAACAAAGTTAAAATAATTTGAACCCTTTACCATGACAACTTAAACTGCAAAGAAATAACTATCTTTTTATTAATTTAGAGAATAATATAACTCCCTGCTTCCTCTCTTTTACCTAAATTTCATCAGAACAATAGTTTCTAAATTTTAAATTGTGCTAACCAGGACAGAATTAGGCTCTCAGGTTTAACCAATTTGGAACCAATTTCCCTAGGAATACCTCAGTATTCTCAGGGCCATGTTTCTGGCACTCTTTCTGGCATTTTTATTTGCACTGACCAATCTGATGGCTGGTTATTTATAAAAAAAGGATAACGTCGAACTGCCAAATTAAAATCCAGTCAGTCTACTTAGTGTAACTAGAAAACTTTATACAAGGCATATCTGTTTGAATTTCAGAGATTAGCTCAGTAGAAAAGCAGGCTGGCTTTACGGTCAATTGATTATATAATTCATTATTATTTATTGTTATACATAATTTGGATGACAGGTTTAAGGCTAAATCCAAAGGAGAACTTTTGCTGCCTTTGTTGATTTTAAATCTGATTTTGACTCTGTTCTGAGGGTCAGATTGAGGGGTGGGATTCAAAAATTTTAACAACCTTTTCTGTGGGCATGGCTTAGTTGATGGGTGTGGCTTGATGGTCATGTGACTGGATGGGCATGGCCAACTCGACATCACTCATGTCAAGGGGCGCTTCTCTTCGCCTGGCCTCTCATGACCGTGGGGATGCTGCAATGGTCGTAAGTGTGAAAAACGGTCATAAGTCCCTTTTTCAGTGCCATTGTAACTTTGAATGGTCACTAAATGAACTGTTGTAAGTTAAGGACTACCTGTACAAAAATACAAAAAGCTTCTTTGCTTGCAAAAACCTGCCCTAAATACCAATCATTAGATTAAAAATACCTGTAAGCCAGAATTACAAATCAGGCAGGGTGCCAGAGCACTTTGAGGGATTAAAGTAGTTAAAATGCAGTGATAACTATCAGCAGCCAGCTCTTGCTCATAAACTGAAACCCTTTAGCAGAGAAGTCATTTAAGAGCACACCCAGGAGAAGCAATCCTAAGATCCATTTGCACTACTTAAGGACACTAGCTGGTCTCACTCACTTCAAAAGATATCCCAAGGAAATCATCCAGGCTTAAGGAAAGATCACATGCCTTCCAGAAAGGCAGTTGAAAAATCAGTGCCAAGTTTGCATCCTGCCTATACCCCAAAAGACAGTGCCATGAACCACTAAAGCAGTGAAGGAAGACTACCCTCCCCAGATAGAAAAAGAAACCATGGGGCAGGAAAAAAATTCAAACACAATACAAATAATTAAATCACAACAGTAGCTGTTGCTTATTAAACCAAATTACCAGAACAAATAGACACAGGAACTAGCCAGATTTCTCAACTGAATTTATTTTCAGGAACAGAGATTAACCTTTTCCCTTCCAAACAAAGCTGAATAAGGAAAATTATCCCATCAACAAACACAGAATTAAACTTCACCAAAAACCAGTTTTGGACCAAACTTCAGAAAGGGTATGTAAACTCACATTTGATTGTCAATCTTTCTAACTACCTAAGAAGCCTTGCTGAATATCACTCATCTTGGTTCCTTGTCATTAAAATCTTCTTTCTGGCAGCCCTGCTTTGTCAATCAATTATTTCTTCAAAGTGGTAATCGTTGCATTCCGGCTGGAAGAACTCCAACCGCAATGTAAAAAGCTTAAAACAACCCTTCCCCTTTAAGAAAGTCAAGCCCCAGAAGCTCCAGAGACAGGAGGTCTAGGCGTATCACCAAGAATGTAATAAGAGTTAATGAGGCAGTTTCTGTAAGCAGGGCAATAGAGGTCAGGCTAGAAACAACACCAGAATGTTTCCTTCCTGCCTTCTTTACAGGATTAGCCCTATAAAGTGGGGAAAAAACCAAAAGGAGATTTCTTCCAACAACTGGTTCTCCGAACTGCTTAGAAAGTTAACAACAGGTTCTAGTGAATAAGAGAGAACCTATAGAATCCCACCCCTGGTCAGATTATCAGAGGAAATTGGAAGCCTCCACAATGGGGATAATTTTTCAGCTACGTTCAGGATTCATTGACTACTCAAGACTATATTTTTCAAGACATAAAGGAGGCTATATATTAGCCCTTCTTATGTTTAAATTTTACATTAGTAACATTTTATATTAATTTCTTGGCACAAGCAATTTCATCCATTCCCTAGCTGTAACTAACAGATCCCTGTCTTTGCTTATTATTCTGAAGAAAAGCTCATTAATTATTCCAAAGGTAAAGCCACAGTATTTTTGAAGTACCTAAGAAAATATAGTTAGCAGATTAATAAATAGCAGTTTATAAAGAAATAACACCACATTTTCTAAGCCTTTGATTCTAGGCTTAGAAAATCCAGAAGAACATGGTTGTGATTCTTAGGTTGTTTCCTTTTCTCTGATTGTTACTGGGAGCTAGTTGTAGGTCAGAGGTGTCAACCCTGGGGGGGACATGCCAGCTCGATATCACTTGTGTCAGGGGCACCTGGGGTGGCCTGGGTGGGGCTGAGGGGACCCATTTGTCCAGCAGAGGATGTTGAGACGAGGGAGAGTGCCAAACTCTTGTCTTCTTGCAGTCTGCTGGTGGCCAAATGCTAAGGCAGGGCCTCCCTCCCTTCCTTCTCTTCTTTTTCCTTCCCTCTTCATTCTCCTTTCTTCTTCCTTTCCCTCTTTCCTTCCTTGCTCTTTTCCCATCTTCCCTTCGTTGTCTTTCCTGTTTCTCTTTCTAAGCCCCAGGCCCAATTTTCAGCCTGGATGGCCTCCTGTAGCCCTCTGCCAATGAAAATGGAGCCCGGGGGGGCTGCATCCTTCGCTGTTTCCAGGACAGAGCAGCAGGCCAGATCTAAGGTCTTGAGTTTGACATCCCTGTTATAGATTATAATAAATAAACTAGCTGTATCTCTGTTTCTACTTATCATAGAATTATTTTATTCCTATTGTCTCAAGCGTTAGTTATTGACAAATATCGAGTGCTACTTACATTTTTGTTATACAAATATACAAAATACAACAAGCAGCATGAAAGTCCAGGAACAGTATGGCAAATTTTGCCAAATCCCAAGGTAAAGAAATTAATCTCACTAAAAGCTTTTATCAGTCAGTATCAATTAAATTTGGACAAGGACAGAATCTCCTTACCACTGGGAAGTTACTGCAACAGGCATAGGACTATTGATTCAATCTGTGGTACATGTGGAATAAGAAATAAACTTTTAGATATTAGGATTTAATTGGCTAGATTGGCATATAGTGTACAGTTTATAGTAAGCATGTAATTTAAGATTGGCCTTTCAAGGAACTACACAGACTTGCTTTTCAGAGATTCAGAGATTTGTTTTCTTTTAATTCAAATAATAAGAGTGGGAATGGAAGGACTGTGGGTGACAAATTGTTCCCATTGGCACTCTTCAACTCCCCAGTTTTAGTTGGCTTAAATTCATACAACTGAAATGTGAGCCAAATTGTGATGACATGATTTTATATTGTGGGGTAAAAGAGCTACATGTTATATTATGCAACAGTCTCCCTATATTTGTCAGACTAGTCCCCAATGTGACAACTTCAAAGACTGAATTATTCTTGCAGGACATTATGTTATTGAAATCTGTCTTTCTCATAATTGCAGACGATGAATGTGCAGTTTTATTGTGTGACTATTGTAAGATTCTTTTGGCAAGAGATTTTACAATTCATCAGGTGATTGTGAAGTCACTGTTAATTTGTTTATTGTGGATATTTTAAGCTTATTGTTGTGGATTTATTGTTTATATTTTTATATTGGATATTTTGTTTAGATATTTGTCTGACACAATGAATATTTTACATTTAGTTTGTAAGCTAAAGAATTTGAATGCATCTGGCAACATATAAGTTTATTCACTCATGCAATCATACAAAATCTAAGGGCATACAAAGTTAAGACAGCATACAAAAGTGTATTCTAAAGGCAAATATAGAACACTAGATGGAAAACGTACCATTAAATACCAACAATCCATAATTCATTGGCCAAGGTGATAATCCCCTGGACTCTGTCCTGTTTGAAAAGCCAGGTTTTAGGGCTTTTTGGTGAACAGAGCAAGGTTATATCCAGGGTATTCCAGAAGGCAGGGTGATAACAGAAAAGGAATAACTGTAGGATCCCATGAGAAGACACTATTTAATAGATGAAACTTAACAGAATATGCACTCTGATAGATATTATAGGATAGGCAAAAAGCAGTCCTGTAAATGCTATTAATAATAAGGTTTTATTTTATTTACCTTTATTTAATTTTTATCACACCTTTATTGTTTTTACAAATAACTCAAGGTGGAGAATGTATCGAATACATCTTCTTCCTTTCAGTTTCCCACAACATGAGTTGAGGTGATCTGAAAGAACGTAATTGATCCAAAGTCATCCAGCTGGTTTTCATGGCTAAGGTGGGACTAGAACTCATCTCTTGCTTTCTAGCCTAGTGCTTTAACCACTAGACCAAACTGAATCTCATCTTTTATATAGCTTTTGTTACTGTTTTCTGTTTTTCATACTGCATTATATCTTATTTTATTTTATCTTACTTCAATATTTATTTTATGAATTTATATTTTTTATCTGCCACTTAAAAACTACCTGAAGCTAGTCCGTATTTACTAACTAATTTTAATAAAAAAGATTTATATTTGTATTGCATTTCTATATTTAGGGTGTAGTTTGACATTAGGAATTCAGTACCCCTTCCGCTTTATATTAAGTCTGGGATATCCATTAGATTGTATCACATAAATGAGTGGTTTGAGTAGCACTGAATATTTTAAAACAGTGGTTTCAATTTTGGAAAGCAGACTTTGCCTCTTTCCATAAATAAGTTCCTGGGCAAGTTATTTGTATTTTAAAATCTAATGTTTTTCTTCCAGAGAATGTGTGTGCTATGAATAGGTATTTTCACTGTAGCAGACACTGTGTAAGAGAATATTTCCTATTCTCAAAATTCCAAATGCGCAAACTCTTAGAGATCGCTTATGGCAAAAGAATTACAGAAAGTGTTGTGGTTCGCCAGCAGCAGGTGCGGACGGCAGAGGTCTCTGACAGCGAGGATGAAAGGAAACAGGGAGCCTAGTGAGAACTTCGATGAGAGCCCTGTGTCTGATGCAGGAATGGGGCCATTCTCTATCAGAGAGTGGGGTGCTGTCTTCGGAGCTTTTGGAGTCCGGCAGCAGTGAAGCAGAGGACCTTGGAGAGCCTGTGCCCAGTGCATATGTGCTCAGGGCTGCTTGAAGGAGCAGCTGAAGCAGCAAGGGTGACTCGGGAGTAAGGCTGGGAGGTGATTGCCCCTCCCATAAGGGATAAAAATCAGCTCTGGGCGATGTGCTCTTTGCAGGAAGCAAAGAAGTTCTTTAGACTCTGAGTCCTCTTTGAAGCCCTGTGTGAACTCCAGTTTGGTTTTGAAACTTCTGTCAGTTGATATTTATCAGTAATTAGACTTCTGTTCTTGGCAGCCTTTTACGGCCTTTGAAACCTTGCTTTTATCTCAGACAATTAGGTTTAAAGGACTCTTGGCTGGGAATGCAAAGAATTCCCAGTGCCACATTAAAAAAGGTTTGCTTTTATACACAGTTTTGTGTTTGTTAATTTGAACAAGACTTGGGTCAGAAGAGAAAGTTCTTAGCAAGATAGTCAAAGACAGACTGGAAAATTCAGCCTAGCACTCCATTGGGGACATTATAAAATACGAGGAAGACCGATGCATTTTGTACTCATCCAAGCATAAAATGTGTTATTTATTCCAGAAATTTGAAAAAGGGCACTGAGTTTTATATTTGTCCATCACTCTCACAAATTCCAAAATCTCTCTCCAGCTTTTACTTATTTAGAATAACAACTTCCAAATAATTGATTTCTCTGTGATCCCTCCTCCTCCTCCTCCTCAATGAAGATTTATGTGATGAGCTACGATGCATGAAAATACTGTACTGACAAAGTCAATATGGTCAACACTGCATCACCAGTATTATCAGTGCTGGGATTCAATTTTTTTTACTACCGGTTCTGTGGGCGTGGCTTATTTCGTGGGTGTGCCTTGGTGGTCATGTGACTGGGTGGTCATGGCTTGGTCACATGACCAGATGGGCGTGGCTTTGTGGTCACATGACCGGATGGGCATAGCTTGTGACCATGTGACTGGCAAAACAAATACAAGTGGTCCTCACTTAATGGCCGTTTGCTTAGCAACTGTTCTAATTTATGACTGATCTCCCCAGAGCTACTTGACCTGTTTTTGGAGTTTTGACATACATACACACACACACACACACACACACACACACACACTTCTAACCCTGCTATTCTATTCTCCTGCTGGAGGAGGGGGTTGGACTAGCCGAGATCCCTTGCAGGCCAGCCTTAGATTGCTGTGCTGCTTCAAAGTCTTCTGAAGCCAGAGTTTGTGTCCTTCCTTCCTCTCCTTTTTTATGTGTCTCCCTCCCTCCTTCCTTCCATGTATTTATCTATCCATCCATATATCTCATTCACTTACTCCTCCCTCTTTCTTCTTTTTCTTTCTTTGCCCCTTTCTTCCATATCACCCTTTCGTTGTCTATCCCTTTTCCTTTCACTTCCTTTCTCTTTTTTCTTTCTTTCTCTTTTTTCTTTCTTTTCTTTCTTGTCTCTCTCCCTTTTTCATTCCCTCTTTTTCTCTCTTTCTCTCTCTTTTTCTCTCTCTTTCCCCTTCTCTCTCTCCTCCCCCTCTATGTGTCTCTCTCTCTATGGCTCTCTCTCTCCCTCATATCTCTGTCTCTCTGCCCCTCTCCCTATCTTCCCCTCTCTCTCACTCACTCTCTCTCTCTCTCTCTCTGTGTATGTGTGCATGTGTGTGTGTCTGTCTCTCTCTCTCTCTCTCTCTCTCAAAATCACGGCTGGGCCAAGTGCTCTTCGCTACTTTAATTTCTTCTTTTTGGAATCTAGACTGGCTGAACAAGAATCGCCAACCGCGCTGGAAGCATCCCTTCGGACAACCCTTCTTTTCCTCCTCCTCCTCATGTGTGCACGCCACCCTCCTGGACCCACCACGGCTGCCAGTCACGAGAGGAGGGGGAGGGGGAGAAGGGTCGCCCGAAGGGACACTTCTGGCACGGCTGGTGATCCTTGTTCAACCAGTCTTTTTGAGCGATCCTTCTCCTCCTCCTCTCACGATTGGTGGTGCCTGGGAGGGTGGTGTGCACACATGAGGAGGAGAAGGGTCGCCCGAAGGGATTCTTCCAGCATGGCTGGTGATCCATGTTCCCTTCGGGAGACCCTTCTCCTCCACTCATGACCAGCAGCTGTGGTGGGTCTGGGAGGGTGGAGTGCACACATGAGAAGGGTAACCTGAAGGGATGTTTCCAGCGTGGCTGGTAATTCTTGTTCAGCCAGTCCCTTCGGGTGACCCTTCTTCACTCGTGACCGGCGGCTGTGGCAGGTGCAGGAGGGTGGCGTGCACATGCGGGAAGAGTCAACAAAAGGCACACTTCCAGCACGGCTGGCGATCCTTGTTCAGCCAATCCCTTTGGGTGACTCTTCTCCTCCTTCTATTGCAACCAGCAGCCATGGCGGGTCCGGAAGGGTGGCATGCACACACGATGAGAAGAGTCGCCCAAAGGGACACTTCCAGCACAGTTGGCGATCCTTGTTCAACCTTTGGGCAACCCTTCTCCACTCACAACTGGCGGCCATGGTGGGTCCAGGAGGGTGGCATGCTCACACGAGAAGAGTTGCCCGAAGGGACGCTTCCAGCATGGCTGGCGATCCTTTTTCATCCAGTTCTTTTGGGCGACCCTTCTCCTTTTGCAACCAGTGGTCATAGTGCCTCCAGGAGGGTGGCGTGCACATATGAGGAGGAGGAGGAGGAAGAGGGTTGCTCGAAGGGACGCTTCCAGCACAGCTGGCGATCCTTGTTCAGCCAGTCCCTTTGGGCAACTCTTCTCCTCTCGCGACCGGTGGCCATGGCGCATCCGGGAGGGTGGCGTGCACACCTGAGGAGAAGGGTCACCCAAAGGGATGCTTCCAGCACGGCTGGCGATACTTGTTCAGCCAGTTTGGATTCCAAAAAGAAATGAAAGTTGCGAAGAGCACCTAGGAAAGCCCAGCTGCAGGTTTGAGGGAGACACACACACATACACAGAGAGAGAGAGAGAGAGAGTGGGGGAGAGAGAGGAAAATAGGGACCCAGCTGCTTCACTATCCCCTGCCGTCGCCCTTACCTTCTCAGTCCAGGTGAGAAATGGGAGGGTGAGGGGCAGGACCAGCCACTTCAGGCAAGGTGAAGACACGTCAACCAAGCACAGGCAAGTAGAAGCCTGGGAATGGCGGCTCCCAGCTCAGCCGGCCCAAGGGCCTGCTGCAGGCATATCATGACAAGCGGGGTGAGAAACCCTGGGACATCCGCTCACCCACCTGCTGGCTGGCAGGGCCAGGTCGGACTTTGCATCCGCTGGGAGAAGGAAGAAAACATACTCCGGGAGGTTGGGCAGGCAGGTGGATGTCCTGGGGTTGCTGCACATGCACACTGCATATGTAGTGGCTGCACATGCAGTGTGCATGTACAACAGCCCGGGGACATCTGCCCGAGCTGCGCAATGGCCATCATGTGGTAGGGACAGCTAGGAGAGTGACCGGGATAAGTGGATGACCGGGTGACCGGTTCAGGGGCATGGTCAGCCAGAGGTCACCACCGGTTCGACAACCCACACCAAATCACCGCTATCGGTTCATCCGAGCTGGTGCGAATCAGTTGAATACCACCTCTGAATATTATCCTATGCTTATCCTGAAAAAAAATTAAGTTGAATTGGGAAGAACAAGGGAAAGAATACAAGGTTAAATTTGTATTCACTTTTGAGAAAATGACCTGCTGTCTGAATTAGCAAATCTCTCTGCCTCTGGATTCAAGCTCGAAGAAAAAATCTGTACCTCTGAATACCTGAAAATCTGTTCCATGTATCTGAATATTCATAATATGAGATACTCAAACTTCTAATAATTGTTCATAGTCCTGATGGGTTATCAATATATTTGATGTAGTAACTAAAGATGATTTTTAATAAGCAAATAATTGTGGCAATGTACACAACTACTGTAACATTGTTACCCAAAACCTGAATATCCTCTCCCTAAAATCTTGAACAGATGAACATAACACCAGTTCTACACCAAGAACTTAAAAAGAATCAAGAACCCCAAGTAACACAAACTCTGAATATGATTCAATGATGAAACCCAGAAACCAGATGGATTTTACTGGGTTTTTTTTAATGACGACTGACAAACCCAACCAAAGCAAGCACATTTAAGACCTTCAGATGTCTGAATGAAAAATGTTATTAAGTACATCATTTCGTTACTGGTGAAGGCAAAACCAGCTCTACCTAATTTCTATGCAAACCCACATAGTTACAATATGGATTTTCCCCTCCCCCTATTAGTGCAAGTTGCGTTATACTATTGAGTCTCATAATTT
Organism: Pseudonaja textilis; assembly: GCF_049901715.1. Lineage (NCBI taxonomy): Eukaryota > Metazoa > Chordata > Lepidosauria > Squamata > Elapidae > Pseudonaja > Pseudonaja textilis. The sequence continues at coordinate 3,619,203 of NC_141994.1, read as the reverse complement.
TGTTATGAGAAATGTCTCTGGTCTTGGCAAACACCTGCTGACATATCCTTGGTTCTCATGGCTCTTCTTGTTGAAGTCTGGAGCCTGCATTCTATTTTACCCTTCCCTACTCCCTAGTTCAGTGTTGGTGAACTTTTTTGGCACCGACTGCCGAAACAGGAGTGTATGTTCATGAGCACCAGAAACCGGAAGAGCAGCTCCCCAGTGCACATACACGGTGGCCACCTAATCTTCCAGTTTCTGGTATGCATGCATGTGTGAAGACCAGCTGGCTGGCATGCATGCATGCACTGGAAATCAGAACCTCAGGTTCCCAGTGTGCACATGCACACTGGGGAGCTGCTCTTCCAGTTTCTGGAGCTCCCATGCATGCAAAGACCGGCTGGCCAGTGCGCATGCACGTGACAGAACCGGGAAGAGCAATGGGCAACAGCTGGTGTGCCCAGAGAGATGGCTCTGCATGCTACTTCCGGCACGCGTGCCATAGGTTCGTCATCATGGCCCTAATTCTTTGCAAGTTGAGAAGCGACAATGGTTGCAACAGCATAAGTGCACTTCAAGCTTAACAACAGGCAAAAATGTAGTTGTACTTCTTAATAATTTCTTAACAGCAATTCATAGCAATTAACACGAATGGCAGGTTCGTCCATTCTTTTTTTTTTCACTTTTTAAAATTATCCTGTATTTATCTTTTACAGCTCTGACAAAGCTTTGGCATATCATACGGGTTCAGTGTTGAAAGATTTCAACAGGATATCTCTATATAAAATAAAAGAGGTAAAGATTTAGAACAACTTACATATTGGAGAAGAAAGTTGTTTGGCAATGCAGATGAGCATTTGAAGAACCAGTTGCAAGTAAGCAACATGTTTTCTTTTTTTGGTCGCATCTATGATTTTCTAAAGAGAAGAACAAGCCACTTAACCTGGAGCCCAGTCAAACAGCATTAAACAATAGACTCAATGCAGCCTGTCCAAAAGTGGCATTTCTCAAAATAAACAAAACAAAACAAAAATCCGGTGTGTGATCTCTTATGAAATTGGACTGATGAGACCATAGTGGTTTGATTCAGAATATAGAGTCAGCTTTGCGGAAAGGTTTTAGAAGATGTAATGGCTCTTGAAGAATGTATATGGGTTTTTTTTTTTAACATCAAGTCAAATGAAGCCAGTTTCTAGCAGAGCATAGAAAACATACTGTACAATGCTGATGAAAACCATAATTAAAATTCTGAGTACAACTCTAGATCTTTTTTTGCCACCATTATTAAAGATGAAAAACTGTGAGAGAACATTTTTTTATTCATACACGTGGCAAAGACATGCCATTATAAAAATAGGGTAAGCCATTTTTGTTCACAAATGACAAGTTAGAGTAGTAAGATTTAAATATGGCAAAGCCATAGGCTGATACTACCTTTAGCAGAAAAGTTATAAACGTATTAGCTTCTACTACAACAGATAAAAAGTGGGATATGCAGTTCATTAACTCATTTTATAGAGGAACCGACTAAACAAGTGTATTCCTGAAAATGGGGCTTGGTAAATTTACCTGAGAACACCCTTTCTATCTATGCTGCTAGAGAGCCCAGGATGGGTTAGACTCCTCCTGATGACATCATCAAGCTGGGTCTGTCTTATATAAAAGGAGCAGCCTGTGGGAGTCTCCCCAGCTTTGGCGAAGGTACTTCACAGACTTTAGTGAGTGTCTCTGAAAGCCGAACAGAATCTTGAACAATAACATATCTTACCATAGTATGGACGAAACAAGGGAGCGGCTGGGCTCTCTAGCAGCATAGATAGAAAGGGTGTTCTCAGGTAAATTTACCAACACCCATTCTCCTCCATGCTGCTGCGAGACCCCAGGATGGGACATACCAAAGCCTGCATGTCCTCAGGAGGGTCCTCATCCGGTTACCCACTCTGAAGTTGGAACCACTCGCTGAAGCACCCGTCTGCCGAAGGCTGCACTCATTGAGGCATAGGAGTCCAGGCGGTGCCCCAGGCAGCTGAAGTTGCAGCACTTCTAGTGGAGTTAGGCCCTGGGGCACCGGAAGGGCTCCGGCTTTGTAGGTCTGTGCGATGCACGCCCTGATCCACCTACTTAAGGTGGGAGGTGAAGCCTTGTTTCCCCAGTGGAAAGGGGAAAAGGAAACAAACATAGCCTCTGTCTTTCTAAACATCAAAGTGCATTTGTGGTAAATTCTAAGTGCCCTTCCAACATCTAGGGTGTGCCACTAGCGCTCTAGGTCGAGTTGCAGAAGGAGACAGAAATCAGGTAACACTATGTCCTGAGATCTGTGGAACAAGGTATTAATCTTAGGTACAAAGGTAGGGTCTAGACGGAGAACAGCTCTGTTGTCGTGAAAGGTGCAGAGGTCCTGCCTTATTGAGAGAGCAGCCAACTCCGACACTCTAGCTGATGTGATACATACTAAGCAAACCACCTTCGGGGTTAAGAATTGAAGGGACACCTTTCTGAGGGGTTTGAAGGGAGGTTCTGTTGGAGTCTGGAGCACCTTGTGAAGGTCCCAGGATGGAAACATGTGTACAACAGGAAGGTGGAGGTTGGAAGCCCCTTTTAGAAATCTCTGTACTGAAGGGTAGTGAGACAGGAAGGAAATGCGTCCCAAGAGAGGACTGAGGAAAGAGCCGCTACCTGACGATGTAAGATGTTAGGTGCAAGACCCTTCTCTAGGCCATCTTGAAAGAAATGGAGGACCTCGGCTACCTCAGCCAATGTTGGAGTGAGACCTCTTTTTGACACCAATGACAAAAACCCCTCCAGGTGGCATCGTAGATGAGGGTCGTAGATGCCTGGATAGTAAGGATGACACTTTCAGGGAGATTAGCCTCTCTTAACAGTTGCTGCTCAATCGCCACATGGTCAGTTTGAACCACTGGGGATTTGGGTGGAGCAGGGCTCCCTGATGGAGGGAGATCTTGTGATCTAGGATCCTCCAGGGAGTGGCTATTGACAGGTTTGCCAGGTCTGCAAACCAGGATCTCCTGGGCCAATGGGGGCCAGGAGAATCAGCTCTGCCGATTCCTCCAAAATCTTCCGAATGACCACTGGAATGATGAGAAGAGGGGGGAAGGCGTAGAGGAGACCAGTGGGCTCTCTGCTCTGAAGTGCATTGGTCCCCTCTGCTCCCTGACAAGGAAACCTGGTGAAGAACCTTTTTACTTGAGCGTTCTGGGGAGAGGCAAAGAGGTCTACCTCCGGGGTCTAGAACCTGAGGGAGAAATCCCTGAATATGGACTGGGGAAGAGACCATTCTGCATGGTCGACTAGGCTCCTGCTCAGCCAATAGGCTTGGGATTGTTGACTCCCAAGATGTGGTCTGCTGTGATAGACAGCAGGTGTCTCTCCGCCCACCGCCCCAACCGTTTGGCTTCCCTCATAAGGGCCCTGGATCTTGTTCCCCCTTGCCGGTTGATGTGCACCTTTGCGGCCATATTGTCCATCAACACTAGCACATGTGATCTAGCTATCTTGCCCCTAAAGTGTTTCAGTGCTAGATATACAGCTCTGAGTTCCAGCCAGTTTATAGGGCTGGTCCTGTCCATCCGGGGCCAAATCCCTTGAGCTATGTGCCCGTCCATGTGGGCCCCCCAGCCCAGGAGACTGATACTAGTGATGAGCAGTCTGTCTGGTTCCTTGAACAGGAGTCCCTTCCAAAGGGCTAGGGAGAGCCACCACTTGAAGGAGCGATGGGTCAGCGGAGTGAGCTGGACCCTGGCAGACATGTCGCTGGTTCCTGCTTGTTGAAAGGGGAGCAGGAACCATTGTAGAGCTTGGGAGTGTAGCCGTGCCCACGGAACAATGCCAATGCATAAGATCATTTTACCTAATAGTTTAGACAACAGCGACAGGGAGACAGTGTGTTGATATTGAACCTGTCGAATGATCTAGATAAGGCTCTTCCCTTGATCTGGAGACAGAAAACCTTGGTACAGAGTTGTGTTGATGACAGCTCCCAGGTGGAGCAATGTGCTTGTGGGGAAGAGATGGCTCTTCCTGGAGTTGCTGGAAAAGCTGTGGTACTGAAGATAACAAAGTGTGATTTGTAGATCTCGATGGGTGGAGTGGGTGGAGGACGACAGTATCGAAATGTCATCCAAGTAACTTTGGATCCTCACTGGAACAGACCAGAGTGAAGCCACCAATGACGCTAATATCCTTGTGAAGACCCTTGGAGCCGACAAGAGCCAGAAGGGAAGGTCTCAATATTGGTAGTGAGAATTCTGGTAGCAGAAACTGAGAAAAAGGTGATGATGAGGCCAGATGGGAATGTGGAGGAAAGCCTCCGTAAGATCAATGGAAGAAAGGAGATCGCTCTCCCAAATGCTCTCTAGAATAGAATGCAGAGTCTGCATTTTAAAGCACCTGTACGGGATAAACTCATTCAGAAATTTTAGGTTGAGAATGCCTCGCCACCCCGAGGCCTCAGGGACCACGAAAAGCCGAGAATAAAAGCCACATCCCCGCTGGAGTTCAGGGACTGCTTGAATGGCCCTTGTGTCAACCAGGTGTTGAATGGCCGATTCCATAAGGGCCCTTCATGAACTGTCCTAGGAAACAGGGCAGAACACAAAATTTTCTGGGAGTGATGATAGAAATTCTAGTTGTAACCCCGACCTTACTGTATTGAGTACCCAGGCGTCCATCGTTGACTTCTCCCATCTGGAAGTGAAAGAGGCCAAGTGACCTCTGATGGGAAGGGAGAATAGGAGATTATTTAAGTGACAGAAGGAGTGACCCCCTCCCCAACGAAAGGGACATTTCGACGATGAATGTGTCTAGTGCCTTGCCGAATAGCTTGTTGCTTTTGCAGTGAGACAATGTCAGTTTCCACTTGCGACGAGGCTCCACTTGCCAATTTCATAACCATAACACTCTCCTCATTGCCACAGATGAGGCCCCAGCCCTGGAGGAGAACTTGGCAGCATTAAGGGCAGCGTCTTCAGTGAACTCTGCTGCTGCTATAATTTTATTGAGATCTTGATGCGATCTAAAGTCTGATGGGTAGGAGGGACCCTGTGCTCCACAAGGTAAGGTAGTCCACTTTTGGAGATCTGGGCCTGAGAGTAGGCTGGAAAAGTGGCTGTGACCTGTCTGAGGGCCTAAAGATATGTTGGAGCCCTTCTGCTAGGCCCTGTCTGATGGCTATGGAGACTACATCGTGGATGTCGGAGGGTCTGCCACTCGATGGAGGATCTGGGGACCAAAGGCCTGGAGCTGTTGGGGTAAAAGTAGCCTCTGGTCTAGGTCGAGAGCTACTCTGGGCTATAGATGGCAGAGAAGAAGAGAGGTCCCAAGAGGCCTGTATGAAGTTGGGGCCTGATCTGCTCAAGTCTTGAGGCCCGAATTGGTCCTCAAGCTTCTCTGAGGACCAGGATTGGAGGTGGCTAAGAGGGGATGGAGTTTCCCCCACCTTCTGGAAGTACCTGCCTGAACCACCAGAGGATTGGCTGGCTGGGAAACCTGCTGCAGTTGTCCCCTCATTTGCTCAATAGTCTTATTGAACTGCCTCTCCAAGGCTGCATATCTTCATTTCTTTGCTTTTAGTTTGGCCTGGGGTGTTTTCTTGGGGCCCAAGGCTTTGGCCCTGATCTTAGCCACTACCTGCCTTTGTACAGATGGAGAGTGTTGTTTCCTTCTTTTTCTTTTGGCAGTCTGGAAGCCTTGGGTGTCCAGGCCTGAAAGCTCTGTGTGGATCTTGTCTTGATCCATAGTTGGCATAAGCAAGCACAAGAGGTGCTGGGAGCGACCCTCGCTATGTGTTGCCTATGCAGTAGCCTTAATTAGGGCCCTTTTGAAGACAGGGCAGGCCGTTGGTAGACGAGGACACCTAAAATGGCCACTAGCCATGTGCGTTGGAAGAGGAAACTTTCAAAATGGCCTCTCGCATGAATTACAGGCTATGATGGATGTTCTTTGCTCCCTAGGCTGGAAACAGCCCAAGCAGCGAAATCGGATAGAAATGGAAAGCTGCAGCTATTGCAATCAGCTGTGAGGTGTGGTTATCGCTGATCTGATCTTTACAACCGTGGTAGCTGAATTACCAGAGGGAGAGCTGTAGGGGAGGGCCATGTCATCAGGAGGAGACTAACCCATCCTGGGCTCTCGCAGCAGCATGGAGAAGAAAGCTTCTGTATCTATGTCTCAAAATCCTTATACAGGTTTAAAAGGAACTGTCAATATACTTAGTGATTTCTAATGGAATTGTTAGAAGTGAGCAACTATAGGAGAGCGGAGCTGGCGTCGTGGCGGTAGGATGTGCGATCTTGATTCTCCAAGATCGCCGTCGATATCTTCACTGCTGGATGGTCCTGATGGACCTAAACCATCCCGTAGAGATGGTGAATGACTAGGGCATGTCCTGTTGATCCCAGGGACATCACAAAGTCCCTGGCTGATCCAGGAGAAGTCCTTTTGCCAGTGGCAGAGAGGCAGCCATTCAAGCTGCTGAAGCTGGGACAGCTCCGGAATGGAAGAGATTGAAGGAAAGTGTGTCAGCTTGGTGAGATGAACTTTTATTTATTATTACTTGAAGAGAATATCCTGAAAGATTTAAAGTGAAATTAAAAGTGAAGAGGAAAGAGTTTAAGCGGCAAAATTAAACTAGTGAAAGTGAAAGTTTTTTTCTTTTTCCCTTTTTATTGGAACTTTGAATTTGGTAAAGCTACTAAACTCTATGCTGGACTGGTTTCTTTTAAATTTCCATCCTTGCTTTTATTTTATTTTTATTTTTTTAATAACTTTTTGAAAGTCTATTTTGATTAAGACTCTTCTTTTGGATTTGAGTTGTATTTTTTTTTTCTTAAAAAAAGGAAGGATTGCATTTTCTCTTTTTGTTTCTGGTATTTGATACAAGAGGGGGGAGTGAAAGTGAAGGGGAAAAAAGTAGTGCTGCCATTTGGAGGCTTGGACATGTTGTTTCTTTCTTTCTCGGTTTGTTTATGTACTTGTGCTATACTCTGAGCTTTGCACTGGATACAGGTGCTCATTTGTGAAACTAAATAATTAGAGCTTCGAGTTGAAGTTGAAAGAAAGATTTAAGTGACCTTGAAAATATTGGAACTAGAAATATTGAGTTGGATTTATCAAAGAGCTTTGGCTACTTAGTGGCAGCAGCTGGTTTAACTCTAGATTATTTTCCATCTCCTTTTCTACTCCCCACGCCCCCGTTGGATTTTTATGTTTGGATTTTAACCTTCTATTCCAGAAACTAGAACGTATTTTTTTCCTTTTTTAACTCTTCTTCCCTTTCTCTCTTTTATTAAGAGAAATAATTGGATTAAGGTACATAAGTGCCTAAGATTTTTCTTTTTTTCTTTTTCCCTTTTTCTTTTTTGGAGTGACAATTGCCTGCCTGTACTCCTTTTTTTCTCTTTCTCTTTTTCTCTTTTTTCCTTTTTCTCTTTCCCTCTCTATAAGTAAGCACAAGATGAGCAGAAAGACAACAGCATCAGCTTCCTCAATCCCAATAGCCTCTTCACCATCTGGAGGACAACGGTCAATATAATCTTACAACAGGAGAAAGAGAAGGAAGTGACATTACAGATGATTATGCAAGGAATCCAGAAGATTGAAAAGAGAATAGAGAATATTGAGCAAAGAGCTGAGAATATTGAGCAAAGAACTGAAAAGGCAGATGAGAAAGTAGAGAACATTCAATAGATGATGATGAAATATGAGGACAGAATTAAGAAAACTGAAGAAGATATACAAAGGGATAAGAAAATTGGAGATATTGACACTCGATTGAGTGATATTGAGAAGCGCAGATGTGAACCATTAGGATGTGAAATTGACAGATCGGAATTGTACCTAAGATTTCAAAATGTAGAAGAAGGAAAAGGTGAAATAATGACAAATGACAAAAATTCTGGCAGAAGCGCTAGAGATAACCAAAGAGAAGATGATGGATGGGGTGGATGAAATGTTCCGTGTATATACAAGATACGCAATGAGAAACAGACTACCAAGAGAAGTTCATATCAGATTCACTAAAAAGATTATTAAGACACAGATATTACAAGTGGCAAGAGAGAAAACCTTAAAGTACAAAGATAAAGAAATTGTAGTCCTGAAACAGGTACCAAGAAGAGTAAAAGAGATGAGAAGAGAATATTTATTTTTGATTAAACAGTTACTTAAAAGAGGAGTAAATTACAGGTGGCTGATGGCGGAAGGCCTCTTGTTCACCTGGCAGGAAGAAAGACACAGAATTGATACAGTTGAAAAAGCTGAGCTATTCTACTTAGAATATTTTAGAGGAAAGGAAGAAGAACCCTGGAAAGGTAGAGTCACTAACTGAATTCCAAGAGGAGTATATAGGAGTAATTGAAAAAGAGAAAGAAGGAGCAGTAGGTGGTGTACCCAGAGAACAACGAGAATTAAAACCTACTAGAGCAATAAAACCCCCTCACAAAGCTTAACATGGATGAAAGAAAATTGACAATTAACATAAATGGACTTAATTTGGCTACTAAGAGAAGGAAAGTATTTCATAAATTAGAGAAATTAAAATATGATATAATTTGCTTACAAGAAGTACATATTAAAAAAACAACATGATTATATACTTAAACAAAAAAAAATTAGGGAAATTATTTACATCGCTGGCACAAAGAGGTATGGTTTTATATATTAAAGATACAATTTTGGCAGACTTAATTTATACAGATGACGATGGAAGGATTTTGGTGGAAATAATGGACAATAATGTTAAAACACTTTTAATTGCAAATTATGCCCCAAATGATAATCAAGAATTTTACAGGAAATTACATATGAAAATAATTGAATTGGACTACGTCAATATTTGTATGATGGGAGATCTTAATGGAATAGTTAATGATCGGTTGGATTACAAAATGCAGAAATCAACTAAGAAAATTAGAAAGATATTACCAAACTCCTTCTTTTGAATAACAGAAGAATTCAACTTAAAAGATGCTTGGAGAGAGAGAAATGTGGAGAGAAATACACTTTTTATTCAATACACTTTTTATTCAAACAGACATGCTTCATGGTCTAGAACAGACATGATATGGATGTCAGCAGAACTACTGGCTAATATACGAGATATCGAAATAGAAACAAGCACCTGGGCAGATCATAACCCAACGACAGTTAGTTAGAAAGGGTACAAGAGGAGATTCAGATGGACCTTAAATAATACGATATTAAAAGAAAAAGACTTTAAACAGAAAATAGAGAAAGAACTTGCTTTCTTCTTTAAAAAAAATAGAAAAGAGGATACATCTTTATAGAATCTCTGGGACATGATGAAGGCCTACACAAGAGGCTTGATAATAGACTATACAGGAAAAGAAATATAAAACAGAAAAAGACTTTCAAAATATTAGACGATAATTATAAAAAAATGGAAAAAGATTTACAGAAGTCCCCTCAAAAAAAAGATATTAAAAATAAAATGGATATAATTAAACATAAAATGGGACTAATGAAAAAAGAACTAGCTCAAAAAATTAAAAATACTAAACAGAATTACTCTGAAGATCCAAATAAACCAGGTACATGGCTACCCTACAAACTGAGAAAGGAGAGAAAATCAAGAAGGATTAGCCAATTAATAAATGAGGAAGGACATACATGCTATGGAAATGAGCAAAAAAAAATTATACAAGATTACTATGGGAAATTGTATTTTCAAGAAAATATTCAAGAAGAAAAAGTTAAGCAATATTTACAGAAAGTGAATTTACCTCAGATACCTAAAGATATTGAAACAATGCTAGAAGGGAATACAACAATGATGGAATTAACAGAAGCTTTAAAAAAACAGAATGTTGGAAAAGCACCAGATCCAGATGGCTTACCAGCCGAATTTTACAAGACTTTTCAGGAAATACTGAATCTTCACCTATTAGAAGTTATGAATGAAGTTATGTTAAAGAAAAAAAAATACCCCAAACATGGACTGAAGCATACATTACACTTATACCGAAGAAGGATACAGACCTGCAGCAAGTTAAAAATTCCAGATCTATATCCTTATTAAATTCAGACTATAAAATCTTTACTTCAATCTTGGCAGAAAGACTAAGGAGATACTTAAATAACTTTATTCATATTGATCACAATGGATTTCTGCCAAAGAGACAAATCAAAGACAATGTAAGAGTTATTTTGGATACTCTAGAATTCTACGAGGCAAACCCTGAGCAGCAAATAGCTTTGATGTTTTTAGACGCACAAAAAGCCTTTGACAATGTGAATTGGCAATTTATGTTATTGCAACTAGAACAAATGGGCTTTCGTAAAAAGTTCATTCAAGCCATTGAAACAATATACCATGAACAAACTGCAAAAGTTATGGAAAATGGAGAACTAACAGAGTCCATAGATATAAGAAAAGGGACAAGGCAAGGTTGTCCACTGTCGCCCCTGCTGTTTGTGTTAACATTGGAAGTGTTGAATAGGAATATTAGAGAAGACAAAGAAATAAAAGGAATATCTAACAAACAGTTAGATATGGTGAGATATTGAATGAAAAGGGTGGACTTAAATCTATGCAAGCGTTGGAAGAACAAGGTGTAAAAATGAACTGGTTTTCATATTTGCAAATACAAACCAGATTTGATAAGTTGATTGACTTAAATAAGATTTTGATGGGTACTGATGAAAGAATGTTTAAGAACAAATTGGATAAATGTTGGAAATGTCATCAGATACCTGGTTCATATTACCATATGTGGTGGACATGCTTGGACACAAAGAAATACTGGATTAAAATTTACACATGGTTGGAAAAAATGATAAAACAACATATAGACTTTAAACCAGAGATCTTTTTATTGGGGATAATACCGGAAATATACAACAAAGAATTGAAATATTTGATTGTAAATGTTTTAACAGCAGCTAGAATTGTATTGGCGAAGAATTGGAAAAATGATAAAATACCTATGCAGGAGGAAGTTATTAAGAAAATTATGGACTGTGCTGAAATGAGTAAATTGACATTTGAAATTAGAGAACAAGAAGATAAACCATTTTATATGATATGGGATTTGTTTTATCAATGTTTGGATAAAAAGGCTTGGTAATGTAATAGATAATTTTGTGATAGAAATTTAATAGATTGATATAAAACATAATATAGACATATATAACCATTGGTTGAAAGTATAACAAATTTTAAGATAAAACTTGGAACATCTTGTATAAAATGATGGAATAAATGGTTTAGTCATGGATGATTAATAACTGATAAATATATAAGCACATGTTAGTTTGACAATGTGAAAATTGACATAAATTGTGAGTAAATTACTACAAAAGGATAGCACAAAAGATTTGCAACCAACTGACACACTGTATGTATATAAAATGGAAGATGGTTTTATGTTTTTATGTTTTGTATGTGTATGTTTTTTTTAAAAAAAATTTATAATAAAAGAATAGGATAAAAAAAGAAGCAATTATTGCAAATATCTTAGAAGCTGATGTGTGTTGGGGGGGAAGTGTGACAAACTGAAGAAAAAAATATAATTTGGACATATGCAACAGTACATGTTGTATGTCAATTTTTGAAAATGAAAAACTATTAAATTGAAGCAGAATTACATAAAAGATCTACATAAAAAGTTAATAGGTGTACTTCCAGGAACCATTATGTTCTGTCAGAAAGTAGATTGGGAATAATATAGCTTTGAAGCGATAATCTATCCTGAGTCTGACTCATCTAGCCAGTAGCTATAATCCAGTGGTGGGATTCAATTTTTTTTTTACTACCGGTTCTGTGGGAGTGGCTTGGTGGACTTGGCAGGGGAAGGATACTGTAAAATCTCCAGTCAGACGTGGTATTTGCCGGTTCTCCAAACTACTCAAAATTTCTGCTACTGGTCCTCCAGAACTGGTCAGAACCTGCTGAATACCACCTCTGCTATATTCTGTATGTTCAAAACTATATCCGAATTCTATCAGCAATAAAAGTCTTCAGAAATATTATCAGATATAATTGTTTTGGACTAATAGCCCAAATTTGTAATTTTGATAGCTTGCTTAAAGAAAATATCTACCATTAAGAGTTTACAAATCTGTCATGTGGCTACCATGATGTATACAAATAGTCAGAAAACACCAACTTATAAAAAGAAAAAAAACATGTATTTATCCCTTCACTCACTGCATTCTTTTTTCTTGAGAAGTTTTATACACCCTATACAGCGGTGGTATTCTACTGGTTCTATAGAACCCCTTGTTAACTTTCTAAACAGTTCTGAGAACAGGTAGTTAGAAGAAATCTCCTTTTGTTTTTTCCACCCTTATTACATTCTTGGCAGTATGCCTAGACTTACTGGCTCTGCAGGAGGTTTTTTTTATTTTCTTAAAGGGGAAGGGTTATTTTAAGCTTTTTACACTGCTGTTGGGAGGAGATACTCCCCTGGATATACTTCCAGCCACATGCAACAATCAGCACTTTGAAGATATAATTGAATAACTGGAAAGGAGCTTTTAATGACAAGGAACTAGGATGAGTGACATTCAGCAAGGCTTCTTGGCTAGCTAGAAAGATTGACATTCAAACATAAGTTTACAAATCCTTTTTGAGTTTTGGTCTAAAACTGGTTTTTGGTGAAGTTTAATCCTGTGTTTATTGAAAGGATAATTTTCCCTATTCAGCTTTGTTTGGAAGGAAAAGGGTTAATATCTGTTCCTGAAAAGAAACTGGGTTGAGAAATCTGGCTAGTTCCTGTGTCTATTTGTTCTGTAATTGGTTTAACAAGCAAAAGATACTGTTGTGATTTAATTATTTGTATTGTGTTTGAATTTTTTCCTGCCTCATGGTTTTTTTTTCTATTTGAGAAGGGGGTCTTCCTTAACTGCTTTAGCAGTTCCTGGCACTGTCCTTTTGGGGTGTACTTCCAAGAGGCAGGATACAAGCTTGGCACTGATATTTTTACTGCCTTTCTGGGGGGAATGTGACCTTTCCTTAAACCTGGATGATTTCCTTAGGATATCTTGTGAGGTGAGCAGCTGGTATCTTTAAGTGGTGCAAATGGTTCTAAGGAATGCTTTTCCTGGGTGTGCTCTTTCTGGAAAGCTTAAATGACCTCTGGATTTCACTGGATTTCACTTTATGAGCAAGAGTTGGCTGCTGTTATCATTGCATTTTAACTATTTTAATTCCTCAAAGTGCTCGGGCACCCTGCCTGATTTGTAACTCCAGCTTGCAGGTATTTTTAATCTAATGATTGGTATTTAGGGCAGCTTTTTGTATTTTTGTACAGGTAATCCTTGACTTACAACAGTTCATTTAGTGACCATTCAAAGTTACAATGTCACTGAAAAAAGTGACTTATGACTGTTTTTTACACGATTGTTGCAGCATCCGCAGTGTCATGAGAAGCCAGGTGAGGAGAAGCGCCCTTGACATGAGTGACATCAAATTGGCCGTACCCACCCAGTCACATGACCACCAAGCCACACCCACCAACTAAGACACACCGACAGAACCGGTTGTTGAAAATTCTGAATCCCACCCCTGACCCTATATGAGACTTAGATGTATTTTGGAAATACATAATTCTGCTCTGTACCAATTCCATTGATTTAATTTTCAAACCAAATCTTTAAGTAATGAAGGGGCAAAGAGTATGGTAGTTATCAATGGAAATGTCTGTGAACACATTGGTGCATAGAAGCATTATGATACAGGCAGTCCTTGAGTTAAAACCATAACAGAGCTTGCCCATTACAGTTGAAAGTGGGATGCCATTAAGAGAACTGCCTTGCTTAACAAGTCGTCATCCCTGCTCTTCCCACATTAAATGAACTGGAATATTGAGTGTCTTAGGGGTGGAGTAGACCCTAGTGCAGACACATACCCACCTGCCTCCTCTGGCTTCCCCCATCCCCTAAGATACCGATTCTCCACTTCTCTGCTTGGGGTCCCCATAGCCCCTTGGATCTCCTCAACCATACCCCTATCACTGATTGCTCACTTACTTTTCGAAGATCTTCAGAGCTCCGATGATTGGGGTATGGAAGGAGAACAGGTTGCCCCATTGCTGGGCCACATGGAAGAATTCCACAAGCGGCCGTCTTTTTCTGAGACATTAGTGAAGCTCCTGGTTTTCCTTTCCTTGCTAGCTGCAGGCCTTCCACCCCCAGCATTAGTAGTGTGTCATAGTTAACGCGGGGAGAGAAAAGGCTAGTAACTAGGCAGGAAGGAGACCGTGAGGATTTCTTTTTTTGCTGGCAGTGGCGTTGCCCTCATCATCAATATGAGCTGTGATATGCTGCAAAAATGAAGGCTAGTGACCAGCAAGGAAAAGAAAACCAACAGCTTCACCATCGTCTGAAAAAAAAAAAGATGGCTACTTGTGGAATTCTGCCGCATGGCCCAGCAATGGAGTGGCCTGTCCTCCTTTTGTACCCCTGCCTTCTGAGCCCTGGAGATCTCCAAAAAACAAGTGGGAGGATGGGGGAACAGTGGGGAGGCCATGTGAAACCTGATGGGCTGAAAAAACAGATCCAGTGCTTATGAGGACAGAACAAGATGGAGTAAAATCAATGGCATGTTGCAGCATCTCTGCAATCAGTCCTAATGGCAAACAACTGCAACAGATTTAACTGTGGGACTGAGCTGTAAGTACCTTTGCAAGATTTGTCGTAACTTTGACTTTTGATAAGTGACCTCTCATAAGTTGAGGACCCCCTGAGAGGGCTGGGGACATGCCTTAGTATCTAACATACTTAATTTTAACACCCTGAATCTATAGTCCTGCTGCTTACTCTAGTAGTCTGTGGACCTACTTATCAGCTGACAAGTGTAGCCTTACACTAATAACATGGCAAGTACATCGAGGGGAAATTTCTACATGGACTTGGATATAACTTTGGTCCGTTTAGGGAAAAATACATCCATTTGGTGTAGTCATTCAAGTACTGGCCTAGAAACCAGGCGTCTATGAGTTCTAGTTCTTAGTCATGAAAAACTAGCTGGGTGACTTTTGGCCAGTCACTATCAGCCCAATTCATCTCAAAGGGCTCTGGTTATGGGGGAAATAATAGAAGGAATACTTTTCCTTATTCCTTCTACCTGGAGGAATGGTCAAACAGAAAAAGGCTTGCATACCATTACCCTTTTAGTATTGTCCTTGAAATATCATTCCCCCAAAAAGCAAAAATAAAAAGGAAAAAGTTTCAGATTTTATTTTGTTAGGGAATCCCACAAGCCAGTAAATCTTAGTTTAAGGTCCTTAAAACCCCACAATTTGCTTAATTATTCCTTTGGATAAAAGTGCTCAGACAGGAATAACCGGCAAATTTGCAGAAACCCATTTATAAACAATTACTTCAAAATTTTCAGCAATTTTAGTTGATTGTTATACGTAGAGCTAATCCTTGATTTACAGCCATTGGCTTAACCACTCAAAATTAAAATGGCACTGTATTTAGTGACTTATGACCGGCTCTCACAGTTATGACCATTGCTGGATCCTCATAGTCACTTGATCAAATTTCAGTTTTTTATTTAGAATGGCTGCAGTGTCGCAGGGTCCCGAGATTTGTCATTTACAACTTTTTTAGGGCGCTTCTGACAAGCAAAGTCAATGGGAAAACATTCAACAACTGCATGATTTACTTAACTATAGTGATTTGCTTAATAACCCTGGCAAAAAGATAATAAAATAATGTATGACTCACTTAACAATTGCTTTCCTTAGCAATGGAAATGTTGGACTGAATTGTGATTGTAAGTTGAGGACTCCCTGTACCAGTTATTTTAATGTCAATAATTTAAAACAAAAATAATACCAAATAAAATATTTCTATATATTTTATTTTTAAGAGGCTACTTACTGGCAAAAAATGTAAAAGAAAAAAAACAGACAGGTTAAAAACATGATAGATGTTCTCACATTAAACCAGTGTTTTATTTCTGTAATGTAATTTTAAATAACAGCAACTAGACCTTTATGTTACAGAGAACTTTGAATGTATTTTTCACAGAAACAAAATAAATGCAATCACCTAAGAATCCACACTTCTCAATGATCTGTAGAAACCTACCTTGAATCAGCAGCATGCAATAGGAATTTAATATCTCACTCTTTAAAAAAAG
This sequence comes from Pseudonaja textilis, assembly GCF_049901715.1. Classification (NCBI taxonomy): domain Eukaryota; kingdom Metazoa; phylum Chordata; class Lepidosauria; order Squamata; family Elapidae; genus Pseudonaja; species Pseudonaja textilis. The sequence goes on along the minus strand of NC_141994.1, from coordinate 3,603,092 downwards.
CTAAACCTCTAAACTTTAATGCATACCCAAGGAATCACATCTTTAAGTTTCTTCCAATTTTTCTAACCAAAACAATCTTCTGATTGACTTAAGACTATATAAGTGTATATATATGCCATTAAATTTTGGCACAATATTAATTATACACAACTTATTTTATTCAGCTTTGTAATCCATTTTTATCTATACAATGGAGAAAAATCAGACCAGTTAAATCTTGTTTTTCAAAAATAGTTTAAAGTTTCTCTAGGAACAGAGATTGTGCTAATATACTGTATAAAATCTATTGGAAAAAAATTAAAAGTACACAATACCTCACTGGGCTAAAGCCAAATATTGAACTGTCATGTAGTTTTAGTATTCTGTTATAATTAATGTTCCATTTTCATACAGTCCAGGGATAATTTGCTTAAAATTGACACCAGGTAGACTTCATTAAAGAATGTAGTTTATTTTTTTTAATATTTTAAGCAGAGCTCTTTAAAACACCAAAAATAATTCAGCAACTATTCTTCATAAAAAAATGATATTTATTTAAAATCAGAGTACTTAGTACCTTTACTTCTCAAATGTTTCCACTGACACCCATTATAATGCTAATAAAAAATCTTTGCAATTGTAACAATAATCTGAAATGCATTCAGCACAATTCAATATTTTTGCTTCACAATGAACAATGATTTTCATTAATCTCCCTCCCCCAACCTTTAATGGCACTTTTTCTTATCCATGTTTTCAGAATGCACACCAGAGTTCTATCTATGGATGGGTGCAGGTTAATAGCAGCAGTTCTAATACTTCACCAAGTGCAATTTGCAACATGAATTCTTAAGTAAAATAATATTCACAGATAAAGACTTGGTAGGCTGTTCTCACATTAAATCACATTTTTATTTCCACATAGATGAGCTGAACAATGTTTTATTGTTATGGATCTAAAGGAAACATTTTAAAACCCCTCTTGGAGTCTGAATGAGTGCTATTCTATGGCAATGTAATCTGTTTAAACTTCTATCAGGAATAGTATAGGTTATCTCTGGATAGCTATTCAAAGCATACCAAAAGGGTATTGATGTTTATCAATTTATTGTTGATTCAAATGGTACTTAATCATCTTTGCTGCTAAAATGTACTAGGCTAAGGTGGAGAAAGAGCCTCACCCAGAGCCCATATTTCTGATTGCCCAATTCTCCTCTTTAGTTAATGCACGTGCATTCAAATCAATGCCGGTGTATATATTTTGTTCCAATGGACTAAAGGTATACATTCCATCAATATAGTTTTCAATAAAGTAAACATATACGATGGGAGCAGCATTCTGAGAATCATTTATAGGTTTTTCTTGTATTTGTCTTCCCTAACCTTATGAAATGGGGCAACAGATTTAAATAAAATGCAAAAGAATTTTCAAAGATGCTGAATTTTCGTAATTCTTAGTAAAGTTTACATTGACTTAGCGGGATAGATATTCCAAAAAATAATGGTCAGGAATGAAGAACAAACCTGTATTTCATACACTGTCAGGTGCGAAGAACCACATCCACACAGAGAAGGTTCAAACTTACTGATTTATTGCTTAAGCCTAAGCACAGGAATTTTCTCAAACAAATTAGTTCAAGGGGAATTGGACTTTGTTCTCGTGTGACTAAGTGGAGACTCTAAACTTGTTCGTCTCAACTCCTCCTAGCTCTGCCAGTCTCTCTCCTATATACTATTCCAATTCCTTTTTAAAAAGGACATTATCACTAAATATATGACATAAGTAAATTTTAAAAAATTAAGATTCCGCACTTCCTAATTCTGATTTGTAGATATTATTGACAAAGTATTAACTGTTTATGTAACTATTAGAAATAACCCTGGCAAGGACTATTTTCAATTATTAGAATTTTCAGAGTTTAATTTCCAATGAAAAAAAGAGTCACTTTGACAAATTGATGGTTTAATGTTTATAATGTAAAAGGAAAGTTGATATTAAAACATCTATCTTATTAAGAATGGTACCCACTTAATTATTGCTAAGACAGATTTTGTTTTCATCCCAAATGTATGATTAACTGAATTAACTGAATAGGTTGAAAACTGAATAGGATGAGATATGAAATCAAAAATATAATTTATTCCAGATACACATTGTGGCTCACAATCTGACTATTCCAAGAGATGCATCGAATCTCTAGAAACATTCTAATTAAATCAGTTTAAAATAGAATTGTTATTATCTTGGTAAAACTAAAAATACAAAAATACAAATTATGAGAAGAAGACAGCATAGTAGTTTATCCAATTACACTACAAATTTTTGGAAATTATCGACCCCTGAGATAAAATGTATTAATTTTATATATTTTGATTTGATGAATTAGAAAACAGGTGATAAAGAGCATGAATTAGTACAACTTCTGGGCTATCAGGAATAGGCTACCCCCCCAAAACACAAAGAATAAGGGGCGACCCTGTGTATCTATATTAAGCAAGAATTGCAATGGCAGAAGGAGAAACTATAGTTCTGGGTACTTTCTAGTTGTGAAATTTAGATATGAGGAGTTTGAATAAATATTGGTAAATATATACATTCCTCTAGACATATCCCTGTATTATAACTCTGACTATTGGGCACGTTTAGAAGTTATAGCCATAATTATATTGCTTGGAGATTTTAATGCTAAATTACAGGGGTGGGTTGCTAAGGGTTCACAGGGGTTCAAGAGAGCCGCTAGCTAAGAGTACCCCCAAATGCCACTCCTGGCTGGCTCCGTTCCTCCCGCCTCTCCCAGGAGTCACCACGGAGCCTGTTTTGGGTCCGTTTCCGGCTTCTAGAGAGCCTCCTGCTGTTTTCGTCCTCCCGGAGGCTCGAGGAAAACCTCTGGAGCCCAGGGAGGGCAAAAATACCCCACTGTGGTGCAGGAGGCTGACTAGGCCACACCTGCCATGGCCACGCCCACACAGCAACCAGGCAGAGAACTCTTTTCTAAAATTTTTGAAGCCCACCCCTGCTAAATTAGGTCCATCTTTGCATGAGTTTGCTCAAAAGAAAGGATTCCCAAAGGTATTATCTTCAGTGGTTTTCTAGAGACAACAAAAGTAATACTGCTGGTCTGTTCCTAGTCTCTTTAATTTTTAAAGGTAATCTTCAAATCCTGGGAGGTAAGGATAATAATTACATATACTCTTACAATTACCACTCAGCCCACTCAAATAGCATGCTAGATCTCTTCTGTGTTTCAAGAGATAAAGTTGACCTCTTTTCAGAGGTTACTGTTCCTATAGGACAGGGGCCCCCAAACTTGGCAACTTTAAGACTTCTGGACTTCAACTCACAGAATTCTCCAGCCACTGGAGAATTCTGGGATTTGAAGTCCACAAGTCTTAAAGTTGCCAAGTTTGGAGACTTCTGATATAGGTGATGAAAATGATCATCAGTCTGTGAGTCATTCAGATTTAACATCATATAACAGGGCCCACAGATGACTCACTAAAAACATAGAGGTGACCAAAAATAAAAGGTTAATTTGGGCTAAAGTTGATACAAATGCAATATTAGACAGTCTTAAAACGAATAATGCTGTTAATTGGGGTAGAACAATCCAGTATACAACCAACTAGCTATCAATCTCCAAAGCATTATTTAATCTCTGCAATATGCTGAAGAAACATCTAAATAACTAACACACACACACACACACACAAAGTTTTCAAGCATCTCACTGGTTTGATTTTGAATGCCGGTTGTTGAAAAAGAAATTGAAGGCAGCCATGAGATTCACTCAGAGGAGTCCTACCACTCATATACAAACTGAGATGCTGCATATAAGAAGAGAATACAAAAAACTCATAAAATTAAAGATTTTTTTTTGACATTTCAATCTAGCCAAAACTTGAGTTAGCTGGCAAAAGTTATAACTCAGTAATATTTTGGCACTCTGTGGCAGGTGTCCACAGAGGAAAGGAATGGAGATTTGCATTTGATATACCAATCTCTGCTGAGGACTGGGAGTATTATTCTCAATGACAACAGAGATGACAACAGCGAGCGAGTGAACGGCGTGCGGATAAGCAGGACAGTGGCTTCATAGTTGGAAGGCGAGGGGAGCACAGGGGTGTAGGATTTCGGGGAAGGGTAGGAAAATTTGCAAAGTTAAAATACTATACACATGGGTTTGGGATAGAGGAAGCAGGATGGGAGGCGGATGTTAGAAGGGTGCGGTATTTACCTATTCCAACCGGATGTCAGGTAACTCGGGGCTGCGTTATGAAAGAGTATATTTAAAGCACTGAGAGGCATTAGTTCTCAGTGCTGGCTTTTCACAGATTTCCTGTTCTTTTGCATTTGTGCTAAATTCTAAACGCCCTTCTAATGTCTGTGCCACTTGCGCTCTAGGTCATGGTGCAGAGGGAGACAGAAATCAAGAAACACAATGTCCTGGGATCTGAGGAACACAGTATTAATCTTAGGTACGAAGGTAGGACAACTCTATTGTCATGAAAGGTGCAGAGGTCCTGCTTTAATGAGAGAGCAACCTACTCTGACACACTTCTAGCTGAAGTGATAGCTACTAAGAAAACCACCTCCAGGGTTAAGAATTGAAGGAACACCTTTCTGAGGGGTTCGAAGGGAGGTTCTGTTAGAGCCTGGAGCACCTTGTGAAGGTCCCGGGATGGAAACATGTGTACAACAGGAGGGCGGAGGTTGGAAGCGCCTTTTAGAAATCTCTGTACCGAAGGGTGGTGAGACAAGGAAGGAAATGAGTCCCAGGAGAGGACTGAGGAAAGAGCCGCTACCTGATGACGTAAGATGTTAGGTGCGAGACCCTTCTCTAGGCCATCTTGAAAGAAATGGAGGACCTCAGCTACCTCAGCCGATGTTGGAGTGAGACCCTCTTTTTGACACCAATGACAAAAAACCCTCCAGGTGGCATCGTAGATGCGGGTCATAGATGGTTTACGACATGCCTGGATAGTAAGGATGACCCTCTCTGGGAGATTAGCCTCAGTTGCCTGAGTTGTCACTCAATCACCACATGGTCAGTTTGAACCACTGGGGATCCGGGTGGAGCAGGGCTCCCTGATGGAGGGAGATCTTGTGGTCTGGGATCCTCCAGGGAGTGGCTATTGACAGGTTCACCAGGTCTGCAAACCAGGGTCCCCTGGGCCAAGACCCTTGAAGCCAACGAGAGCCCAAAGGGCTCGATATTGGTAGTGAGAATTCTGGTAACAGAAAGGGAGAAAATGGCGATGATGAGGCCAGATGGGAATGTGAAGGTAGGCCTCCATAAGATCAGTGGAAGAGAGGAGATCTCCCTCCTGAACGCTCTCTAGAATAGTATGCAGAGTCTGCATTTTAAAGCACCTCATTCAGGTTGAGAATGGCTCGCCACTGCCCTGAGGCCTTGGGGACCACGAAATGCCGAGAATAAAAGCCACATTCCCGTTGGAGTTCAGGGACTGGTTGAATGGCCCTTGTGTCAACCAGGTATTGAATGGCCGATTCCATAAGGGCCCTTCATGTCCCATGAAACGGGGCAGGACACAAAATTTTCTGGGGGTGACAATAGAAATTCTAGTTGTAACCCCAACCTAACTGTATTGAGTACCCAAGCATCTGTCGTTGATTGCTCCCATCTGGAAGCGAAGGAGGCCAAATGACCTCCAATGGGAGGGAACGAGGGATTACTTAGAGCAATGGAAGGAGCGACCCCCTCCCCCACGAAAGGGCCGTTTACCTGCAGGTTGTTGTCTGCTGGGTGGTTGTTGTTTCCCTTGGATTGGAAATGTTGAGTCCTCAGCATTGCAGGACAGTGGAGCCCCACTGTCCTGAAGGCAAAGCTGCACCGGGTCTCCGGGAGCTGTGCCAATGATCTAAGATCGCTGATTCGACTTTGCTGCTGACTAAAACTGCTTTCAGAGACACCAGCTCAATTGTCATCGAAATAAGCTGAGTCAAAGCTGGGGAGACTCCCACAGGCTGCTCCTTTTATGCAAGACAGACTCAGCTTGATAATGTCATCAGGAGGAGTCTACCCATCCTGGGCTCTCACAGCAGCATTGAGGAGAATTTGTCTTCCTTCCCACCCCTCCTTACTTCATTATTTGACTTGCTTTCTAGGGGTTTTTTGCTTTGAATTAGGTCCTGGATATCCTAAAAATTGGTCACCCTCCCCCCTCAATTTGAGTTTAAAGCCCTCCTGATAAGTTGAGCCAATCATTTTCCAAAAACATTCTTCCCAGTCTTTGTGAGGTGCAGCCCATCCCTTGCCAAAAGCCCATCATGGCGATAGTACAGACCATGGTCCAGGAAGTTTTTTGGCAACACCAGCCCTTTAGCCAGTGGTTCACTTCTAGAATTCTTTGTTCTCTTACTGAATGTTGTCCTTTGGCTGGGAGTACAGATGAAAAAAACTACTTCTGCACCCAAGTCCTTGACTTTCTTGCCTAGCTGCTCGTAATCATTCAATATTGTTTTCAAATCCTTTTTTATTATTCATCCCTAAATGTAATAGTAGAAAAGGGTATAATTTGTGTGTTTTATTATTTTGGTGAGGTTCTCAGCCACATCTTTGATTTTAGCTCCAGGGAGACAGCATACATCTCTGGATTGACTGCTTGGTCTACAGATGGCTGGTTTTGTTCCCTTGAGAATTGAATCTCCTATCACTAGCCTTTTTTGTTTTACTGGGGAGGTTTGAGGTACTTTTCTATCTATCACAGAAGTATTTGATGGTGCTACTTTTTTAGAGACATTTGATGATGCTTCTTGTCTATGTGTCTACATGTTTTCTTATACGGGAAAGTCCATGAAATTGATTACTTAGTATCAGTGGGGTGCATCAAAGTGGGTTAGTTTGGACAGGTGGTTTGTACTAAATTTATGTTTTTTTTTTCTATGAGTGACATGTTTCCATATGTCTTCTTCCTCTAAGGGGTTAATTTTGGGTCATTTGGGGGCCTTTTGGGGGCCTGTTTTGGGGCCCTTTTCAGCCTGTTTTGGGGGCATTTTCCAGCTCATTTGGGGGCTTTTTTGGCCTGCAATCTGTAATACAGACTGAAGCTGGATATTTATTCAATATTCAAATCTTATTTACAGTTTGATTTGTTGCTTCTCCTTTTGCTATCAACATATTATTCTAAATGATATTTTAAACTGTTTAGCCAGTTAGATGCACGTAAGTAATATTTTGTGATAGCATATACTACACATTAACATAGCAATCTTATGTGTTTTGCAACAAATCCCTCATATGAATCAACTGCAAATCTGAAAACTCAAAGGACCAAAGTTATCAAATAATTAAATACAGACATAAAGAATACACATAATGCTTGAATAGAGTACACCTTACTTGCTTAGCTTCAAACCAAAATCAACACTTTTTTAGAAATCTGAATGAGGCAGGTAGCATGAAAGTGAGAGTCTAATTTTAAAAGAAAAAAGTAATATTTAAACTTATTATCCTGCAACTTCAGTTATCTCAGCAGAAGCACAAAAATGTATTAAGAGCTATTTATAAATTAGCCACTCTAAGGTAGATCATGTTATATGTACCAAGTTTTTATGTCCACAGAGCACTCATCTGTTCTACAAATTAATTACATTTGGAAAATTGTAAGTCTAAAATTGGGCATACACAAATACACACAAGTAATTATTTGATGTATTTTCCCTTGCATATTCTAATTTTTGAGAGGTTCATAATATATATTATTACTAAGAAAATAAAGTTAATATTCATGTATTTATATAGTAAGTACTGATGGTCACTTACATTTATATAGTATTTGTGCAATTTTCTCTCAAGGAGTAAGTTAAACCAGATGTCCAGGTAGGATCACCAGTTTCTAATCCTAAGCATAAAAGTTAGACTTTGAGACTTGCTGGAACAATGTTGCTTCATGAGGCTTCCATAGATTTATGTCCTAGGAATCCTAGTGCTAACATCTGTCCTTGTTGTTTCATTTAAAGCCATTTTGTCCAGTAATTCTTATATGTAAAGGTAGTCCTTGACTTACAACCATTCATTTAGGGACTGTTCAAAGTTACAGTGGCACTGAAAAAAATAACTTATGACCATTTGTCACAATAACAACCCTTGCAACATTCCCATGGGCCAGATAATCACAATTCAGACACTTGACAACTGGTTTGTATTTATGATGATTGTAGGGTCCCAGGGTCATGTGCTCAAATTTTGCAAACTTCTGACAAGCAAGGTCAACAGGGAAGTCAGATTCACTTTACAACTGTGTTACTAACAATTGCAGTAATTCACTTAACAACTTGGCAAGAAAAATCATAAAATGAGGCAAAACTCAGCAACTGTCTTGCTTAACAATAGAAAATTTGGGGTCAGTTGTGGTTGTTAAGTCAAGGATTACCTATTTATGCAACCTGAACTAATATCAATGGAATTATGAATGGTATTTGTTGAAGTGACATAAAGATCATTCAATGATATTTTTATAATATAGGCAAAATTTGAGTTATGACCATTCATTCAGCAACCACTTGCAGTTGGTATTGAAGTAAAGGACCACTTGTCCTTGATGTTCAATAAGACTTTCTGACATTCTGACAAACAGTTTTGGTCTAAGTATTTAATATATTGCACTACTCATTATGAAATTCTATATGAATATGTTAAATGCAGTCACTCTTCACTGTACATTATAAGAATAATATTTTTGCCACTGGATTTTGCAAAGCATTTTCTAGATTTGAGATATCTAGTAGAGGTTCTGAATTCATAGTGCATTCTGCATATTATAATATTACAACCCAGAAGCAAATTCAAGTAGAAAATTGTATGACTTGATTCATAAGTGTACATGAATATCTACGTTCCTTTACTGAAGAAATAAATTGTCATTGGAAATAACATATGGTATTTAAAAGACTGAGGAGCAAGCCACTATCTTAAACAACTTTTATCCAGTGCTGAATACAAATATGACTTATTTATTTGATGTCAATACCAATCATTTGACTCAAAAAAACCAAATGAGATAATGCCCATAGTATCTCTTTGCCAAACTAATTTACTGCCCTTTGACCACAAGCAACTAAAAAAGCCAATGCAATCCTAAACTGTATTAACAGAGGGATACAATTGAGATCAAGTGAGGTTCTAATACTACTGTATAAAGCCTTAGTAAGACTAGAGTACTGAATCCAGTTTTGGTCACCACACTGTAAAAAAGATGTTGAAACTCTAGAAAGTGTGCAGAGAAGAGCAACCAGGATGATTAGGGGACTGGAGACTAAAACATACGATGAACGATTGCAGGAACCGGGCATGGCTAGTCTAGTGAAGAGAACCAGGGGAGGCATGATAGCAATGTTCCAATATTTGAGGGGCTGCCACAGAGAGAAAGGGGACAAGCTATTTTCCAAGGCACCTGAAGGCCAGACAAGGAACAATGGATGGAAACTGTACAAGGAGAGCTTTAACCTAGAAATAAGGAGAAACTTCCTGACAGTGAGAACAATCAACCCATGGAATAGTTTGCCTTCAGAGGTTTGGGGTGCTTCATCACTTGAGATTTTGAAGAAGAGATTGGACTGCTATTTGTCAAAAATGGTGTAGGGTCTCTTGCTTGGGTGGCGGGTTGGACTAGATGACCTATAAGGTTTCTTCCAATTCTGTTAATCTAATCTAATCTAATTTATTATTTTTCAAAATAGCTCAGGCAGGTGCTCACTCATAAAATTCACTAGTCAGCATTTCTATAAATGAAATCGAACTCCAACTTTTCTTCTATTTTTTCCTCTATACGGGCCGGATTAAAAAGAGTCGGGAGTCTTTTCTTCCTTATGAAGATTTAAAGGACATAAACAGTGAGAGAAATAAGTAATTCCCTCAATATTTATGTCATTCTCTATGTTTCCTAGTTCTCAAATAAAGACTCTCCATATTTGAAGGGCTGTTATAGGAAAAGGGCGTTGGTACTTACTTGATACGCCCATTCTCTGTGAGCTGCGAAGAGCATCCAGAAGTGGGAGGTGCTTCAGTCTCTTCTGGAAAGGCTGGGCTTAAAACTCCGGGACGCTCCTCCTCTTCCACGGGACACCTCCCCAGCGTCCCCCAGTTTTGCGAAGACTGAGTGCCAAAGTCCGGAAGTCATCACCTAATCTGGATCCCTGACTGTAACGGAACCCCCCAGACAAAAAGAAATGGGTGGGGCTGGATGCTCTTCACAGCCCACAGAAAACAGGCATATCAGGTAAGTACCAATGCCCTTTCTCCCATGAGCTGTTCAGAGCATCCAGAAGTGGGACATACCGAAGCTTGGCCTGTCCTTAGGGAGGGACTCCATCTGGATCAAAATCCACTCCTAAACTCTGTGGACCCTCTGCAGGACTCTTCTGCCAAATGAAGTGTCCGCTGAGGCATAGACATCAATTTTATAATTTCTGACAAAGGGAGATGGCGAAGCCCAAGTCGTCGCTCTGCAGATTTTGTCTATGGAGGCGCAAGTGGCCCATGCCGCTGATATTGCCACACTCCTTGTCGAGTGGGCTGTAATGCCCTTAGGAACTGAGATGGACTGGCATTCGTAACTTTTAGCTATGGTGGCTCTCAACCATCTACCAATGGTCGTCGACGACACCCTGTGTCCTAAAGTGGATGGGTTGAAGGATAGGAATAGAGCCTCAGATTTTCGAAATGCTGCTGTGCGGACTAGATGCCATTGATGCTCCAGTCTATGAGATGGTTTCGGACAAAAATTTGGAAGCACCAACTCCTGCTCTCTGTGGAAGGCTGAATTTACTTTAGGAGTGAATGATGGATCCAATCGGAGAATCACTCTGTCTGCATGAAACATACACAGGTCCTTTCTCATTGAAAATGCCGCCAATTCGGAAATCCTCCTTGCTGATGTGATTGCAATTAGGAAGGCCACCTTATATGTCAGGAATTTAAGACTAGCGGTTCTTAAAGGCTCGAACGGGCCAGTTGTAAGTGCGGTCAACACCTTGTTAAGGTCCCAGATGGGATAGCAGTGAATTACAGGAGGTGGTAAGTTTGCAGCACCCTTAAGAAAGCTGAGGACATGTGGATGATGCTCTATGGAACGGAGGTCACCCCAGGCTATCACCGAGGCTAAGGCCGCCATCTGTCTGCGTAAAGTATTTGGAGACGTGGAGCTGTCCCATTGATCAGCAAACAATTTTAGCCACCCTCCAATGGGAACTGCTGTCAAGGACTCACTTGGGGTGATGAAAAAATCGGCCTCCGGTGCCTCTGGGGTTTCTTCTGTTTTGGCCTCCCCACTGACCTCTATCAGAAGATTCAGACCTATCCTGTCTAAAACTGGGCCTGTAGCCTGATGTTCTCTGTGATCTGGAAACATATGGGCCTTGATAGTAGGGCTGAAAGGAACCCCTTTGAAACAACTGGGGTGTTCCGTTTCCAGACTTACGAAAAAGAGGGGGAAGCACTTTTTTTTGTTTCTATTCTCTATAAACAGGGGCTCCAAGACACTGCCAAATAATTTATCCCCCGATATTGCTGCTGATGCCAACTTGCATTTATGCTTGGTATCTGCCTGCCAATGTCTGAACCATAGCAGTCTCCATGCTGATACATGAGATGCTATGGCCCTAGATGAGAATTTGACGGCATTAAATGTGGTGTCACCAGAGAATTCTGCTGCTGCAATAATCTTAGCAATGTCCTGGTGGGCTCTGACATTTGACGCTGGCAATATTTCCCTCAAGTGGAAGAGCCATCGTAGGGAGGACCATGTAAAAAAGGACGCAGCTGTAGCTGCCCTAATGGCCCAGTCGTCAGAAGCGTGTGCCCTACAGAGTGCCAACTCTGCTCTCTTTTCTTCCGGTCTCAGGGCTTCCTCAGCCTCATTGGGAAAGGTTGAAGAAGAGGCCAGTGCCACAATGGGCTCATCCACCTCCAGCGTTTTGAGAAAATTTGAAAACTCTGGTGCCAAATTATAATATCGTTTATCATACCCTGTTGGGGCTGGGTAGGATGCTGCTGATGCCCATTGATTTTGTACTAATTCAGCAAACATAGAGGGACAGGAATAGTTTCCGCCTCATTAGCCGGTTGTGAGAATATTAGATCCTCGGATTCGTCCTGAGACCCTGTTGACAATGGATGAGGGTTTGATGTTCCTACTTTAGTGGTGTTCTTTGCCTTGAACAGTAAGGATTTAAAGAGGTGTGGGCAAAAAAGGCCAGAAAAGGTAGGTTGGTCCGGAATGAGGCCTTCGTCATCTGACATTCCTCGTTCTAGTGGGTCAGCCTCTGACAACCCAAGTCCATCTGATGGATCGACCCCACTTCCATGGGAACATCCTGATCCTCAAATTCCACCTCCTCCCAAAGACCCTGGGCTGGTATGTTAGGAATATTGGAGAATACCTGAGTTTGATGTTGTCCCATATGCGCAAAGGATTGAGTGGACAGGGATCCTGCATCCGAAGTGGCCGAGAAGTGTCTGGTCCTGATGGATTGCTGAACTCCAGCTGCAATGGCCCTTTGAATCACCATCTCCATCCATTGCCTCATTTCGATGGGGATAGTCTCAGGTAATCCCTCCTCCTGTCTTAGGCCGGCGACCATAGGGGTGAAGGTTGCCTCTGGAATTAGCCAGGCAGTGCTCATTGGAGATGTGCCTATGGGAGGTTGTCCAGAAACAGCCTGCCTGGGCTGGGTAGATTAGTCCAAGGGCCCCAACAATGGACTTGGGTCCTGATCAGATTATTGTGTCATAGCCATCTTGTCTTCTTCTCTGGCTCGTTCCTGCAATTGCCTTTCCAAAGCTAGGTGCCATCTATGGGCATCCTTATCTGCCACCTTTTTGGGGCCCACTGGCTTATCTCGGGACTTATTTGTCTTGGAGCGGAAAGCGTTGTCACCTTCCATTGTGGTTGACTAATTCTCTTACCTCTGACTTTAATTTTTAATTATTTTTTTAAATTATTATTATTATTGTTGTTGTTGTTGTTGTTGTTGTTGTATTATCCATTGTGGTTGACTAATTCTCTTGCCTCTGACTTTAATTTTTAATTATTTTTTAATATTATTATTGTTGTTGTTATTGTTGTTGTTATTAATATTTGTACTTTGGGGTGATGCCTTCCCCTGTGGTTGAAAGTACAATGCTCCTCCAGGAGAGTAAGCATGTATACACACACACACACCCATATACATATGCCTATATCTATATGTAAAACTGTGCATATGGTAAACAGTATCTAAGGGTCCCCAACAAGGGAAACCCCAAGCGCTCCAAGCGAGAACTTTCTGGATCCCTGGTCCCCAACAAGGGAAACCAGCTATACGGGATCTGAGGTGGATTCTTTCCTGTCAAAACAAAATGTCCCACTTTTTAAAATGGCACTTGCTGCTTCACTCCAAAGAAATGATCCAAATTCCAGACAAGGGAAAGCTAAACCCAGGGAGAACGAAGTGGGAGGGTACTGCCCTGGTCCGCAAAAAGGGAAACCAGCAGGGAATGGAGCCTGTGATATTTAGGCACAAACTTGAGCCAGCCGTTAAAAAAGGCGGGAAGCCAGAATCTCTGCTGCTAATGTCTGAGAAGTTTAATGAGTCGCTGCTGCTGAGGCTCTAACTTGCGAGTTAAATGCTCCTGTCAGATGAAACTGCAAGGCGAAGTGAGCCGCGGCTGTGAGCGCTCTGCTATGATCGCAGAGAAGACGATCGGAAAGTTAGATAAGGTAATTGCCTGAGGCAGTTGCTTCAGGCTGCCCGCGGAGTGGCAGGCTCCACTAGTTACAAAGAAACTGTTTTTAAACTGATCGAGGCAACCTAATAGAAGCACAAGCCTGAAAAAAGCCAAATTAAATGGGGAAGATTTTTACAAGCTGAAATAACCCAAGGGCAAACCTGAATCAGAAAACCGTTCCAGTCAGGGAGTGGACAACCTCTTACCACGAAGGCTGAGCTAAAACTGAGGGACGCTGGGAAGGTGTCCCGTGGAGGAGGAGGAGCGTCCCGGAGTTTTAAGCCCAGCCTTTCCAGAAGAGGCTGAAGCACTTCCCATTTCTGGAAGCTCTGAACAGCTCATGGGAGAAAGATAACATTTTACACCACTTGTAGGAAATTTGGAAGAAGGGTGGAAACACTAAGAGAAACTGCTGCTCTTCCCTCACCTTCCTGATAATTTCTCTAAAGAAGTTAACGTTCTTTTTTTCTGCTAGAAAGAATACAAAGCAAGAAAGGATTGCTACTTTTTTTCTCATGGTCAGCTGCAGTTGAATAAGAAAAGAACCATGGTTACATCTAGATTGCTACAGCTCTGTGAAAATTATTCTGCCCATTCTTTAAATTCCCTACACTTTACACAAGGATAGGAATGAAACTGGAAGCAACTGATAGGTCAAGTTAATTCTTGTAAACTTCTAAGGATAGGTCTAATAATAATTAGACAAAATATTCAACATATTTGAAAGCTCATGCCAATATGAATTAAACCAGGGGTGTCAAACTCAAGGCCCGGGGGCCAGATCCGGCCCACGGGGTGATTAGATCTGGCCCACTGGACCATCCTGGAAACAGCGAAAGACTGGCCTGCGGTGCCTCTGCCAGCAAAAACAGAACTCGGGTGAGCTGCACACAGCCCTCTTCAGCTCTGTTTTCATTGACAGAGGGTTACTTACAGGAGGCCGTTACAGCCGAAAAAGGAGCACAGGAGCCTGTTTTCTCTGGCAGAGGGCTCGGGCCACCACAGGCACCCCTGACACAAGTGATGTCGAGCTGACCACACCCACTCTGGCCACACCCACTTTGGCCCCTGAGGTAAAATACAATCCTGATGCGGCCTTCAATGAAATTGAGTTTGACACCCCTGAATTAAACTGATGGTTTTTATTATGGTCAGTTCATGTTATAATAAATTAGAGGTAGCATGGAAAATTGCCATGGAGTCAATGTGCTTTGCCAGGGAATACACCATGGCTCTCCCTACATCCCTGCACACTATTAACAAAAATGAGTACAGAAGACAAACTCCTGCATGAGTTTTCCCTCAATATTATAGTATTAGTATTTGATAAAATGCATTCTTTCTTGTAAAAGTTCATACTACAATTAATTACTTTAAGATTTTTTGCCTACACTTTCTCTAATGTTTGGTTAATGATTAATGCTCTCACTGAGTCCCTTCTCCAGATGGCCCACCCTTCTTAACTGCCTTTTCTATTGCCCGTTACAATCATCTCTTTGGGTCTAATCTGAATCACTGCCCAGAGAAAGAGCATACTGAGCAGTGGCAATTATTCATTTTGTTTTCTAAATCCTTACTTGCTTAAAGAAGAGGCACTGAAAAAAAAAAAAGAGGAGGGAGACAGATTTAGGAGATTTTAGCTGGTAGAGGAGGCATCCTATCCTAGAGTATTGACCCTAGGTTGGTACCCAACACCTACCACTTCTTTATAACAGTTTCTCAAAATGCTCTTTCAAACCTCTTTACATGTTTAGATTAATTTACTAAAGAACTCAACATTATAACATTATATTAGTCTTGTAATAATCATTTGTGTACTAGAATTTGAACAAGGAACGAATGTTATCTGAAAACATTTAACTATTCCAAGTAGAATAGCTTGTTCCTTTTGGTAGAAAAATAGAATATTTCTGTTCATATGAAATATGCAGTATTTAATAACATATGTCATCCTGAAAATATCTGGAGACCAATATGCTTTCATGTTGGCACTTTAATAGTGCTAATACATTTCAAAGATTGGAATTTCAGATATTGATCCATATTTAATTTTTTAACAGGTCATTGATTTTATTCAGTAAAAATGTGCTATTTATTGGAAGAAGAAATGCCTGATAACAGTGAGCTTGATACAGGGACAGAGTTAATGAGTTCTTTCATCTTAATACCTTGTGGCTATTTTATGTAATTCACTAAAATGCAAGTTTTCAGAATGGGAAATATATCCCTCAGAAACAATGACAACGCAGAAGTAGATCATAAATATTTCAGTACAGAAAATTCTTTATGGATTATTAGTATATTTATTAATATACGTTTGCTTCATATTCTACAATGTAAATATGTGTATGATTTCTTGTATTTAACTGCCTGCTCATGTCAGAAATATATATTCTTCTCTATAAAGAAATAGAATAAGCTAAATAGTTTGGAGGGACATACAAAGGCTCTCTAGCCAGAGGCCCATGGGACACTAAACTGCTTATAACAATATGATTATGGGAAGCTAAAGTATAGGAATTATCAAGAGTAACTAAAGAAAATTTGGCTTTGTACAAGGCCCTTATTTGTTATGCAATCATGCCAAAGTCTCTACTGACTCAAGCAAGTGATTGACTGCTTTGAATATTGTGGGAGATGCCATAGGTAATCTGGAAAACAAAGTTCCATGAAGAAGATATTTTGTTGTTATATGGCACTATTCATTCTTGCGGTAAAAAGATAACATAGCTTTCTGGAGTCAGTGCATTTAAGTTCCCCTGAAGATAAATACGTTCAGTGTAACAAAATGGTTCTTCAGTTAGACTACCACAACCCAACACAGTTTTGTGATGAATCCAAGAGAATAATATTTGACCTAAGCTGTACTGACATTCAACTGACAAGAAAAAATGTGTGCATATCATAATATTGCATACAAATAGTCCTCAACTTATGACCACAATTGAGCCCAAAATTTATGTGGCTAAGTGAGACATTTGTTAAGTGAGTTTAGTAACACGGTTGTTAAGAGAATCTTGTTTCCCCATTGACTTTGCTTGTTAGAAGGTCACAAAATATGACCCAAGGACATTGCAACCATAATAAATGTGGGTCAATTGTCAAGCATCCAAACGTAAATCATGTGACCATGGAAATGCTGCAATGGTCATAAGTCCCTTTTTTCAGTGGCGGACATTTTGAACGGACACTAAATGAACTGTTTTAAGTCAAGGACTACCTGCACAAAGTAGTTCTTCTCAAGCTTCTTATCATTTCCAGAATCAACTCAAGGAAAGCGTACCTGTTAATTCTATTGTTGAAACATTAAGAAAGTTCTACTGATATTCAAGTGTAACTTTACTCATTAGATCTACTTCCACAGGTCTGGGTTTGTATGCGGCTTTAGCATAGAAATATATTAAATTATCTCATAACTCAATACCAGTTAAAATTTCAATTCAATTCAAATTAATATTTTATTATCATATCTTCCTTTAAAACATAACTTAGAATATCTCATTGCCTTATATCAAAATAGTATTCATATATACACTAAAATCCTTGCCTATTATTAGAGAAATTACATATTCATTTATAAATATTACAAAACACTGAAAAACAAGACTTATTGTTTTTCATGCTTACAACTATTGTAGCATTCCCATAGTTACGTGATCAAAATTTGGATGCTTGGCAACCGGATCGTATTTATGACGGTTGCAGTGTTTAGGGTTATGTGAACCCCTATGGCAGCCTTCTGACAAGGAAAGTCAACGGGAGAGGCAGATACACATAACAACTGTGTTACTAACTTAACAACTGCAATGATTCACTGAACAACTGTGGTTAAGGAAGGTCATGAAATAGGGCAAAACTCACGTAACTTTCTCACTTAACAGCAGAAATTTTGGGTTTAATTGTGGTTATAAGTCAAAGGCTACCTGTGTTCTAAATTGGGTTTTATGCCATCGATTTTTTTCTGTTCAAAGTCATCAGCAAATATCCAATATTACAAAATACTTTATATGCAGGCTATATTAAAATTTCTATTAGTTTGCTTGTTTTATTGGTGCTGCTTCAGTAAATGATTTAAGGCAGCTTACACAATACAATACAGTAAAATATAAAAATAATACAATAAAAGTATAATTTACCCAATGAATGAATAAATATCCAAATAAGTCAACATTTAACATATATCTTCATGTAATTGTTTTTGTATGACAATATTAATAATACAAACATAAAACTACACACAATTAATTGCTTTTTTGCAGATTCCCTCAGTTTAAGGAGGCTTATTAAATATAAATAATAAATGTGACAAATATTTTACAAATATTCATATTTATATTTGAAATTGATCCAGGAAAAACTGCTAAGTGCATAACTAGGCACCGTGATTTCTCTTACACATCAGCTTTTCCTAGGATCCAAGTTATACATGTGCTTTTATTTTTAGGATGCAAACAAGTCACCTTTCTATTTTTTTACCTCGTGTGACATTCAAAATTCTAATGCCACCAGTCATAAGTATACAACTTTGTTTTCATGAGACAGAGCTACACCAAAGTAGAATGAAGCAAAAGGAAAACAAAAACTCTGAAAATAATAATAAAGTCAATTACCATGCTTAATGCACAATAACTGTATATAAAAGTATATGTGGTATGACAAATACACCTATGTCCTTTTTTTAATTTTAAAATAAACATTATTAAAGATTAAAAAGATATATAAACTTAAGAAAACACACACACACACACATACATACACACACAGACACACATATATGATATTCAGCTTTGTTCAGGTATTTTCCCACGTCGTTATAGTTGTGCTTTTAAAGTTGTACTAACATTTCGGCAGAATCTCATCTGCCATCATCAGGCTTCTGTATAGTGTTCATCTGTGAGTCAGACTTTCACAGCCATTTCTGTTTTAAATTTGGTGCTTGCTTACTGCTGTGCCAGAATGGTTTTTTCTTCATCCTGATTGGTTGGGAGTCTTGGTCTATGTTTATTGGTCTTGGAGTTTGCTGTGTTCTGCTTGATTGGTGTTTCTAATGTTTTTTTGTTTGTCTGGAAGCCTGCAGTCACAAACAAAAAAAATCTCCACACCACAAGCAAGGCAAACACTTGGGCACAAACAGACCCCCTCCAGCTCAAGCACACCCCAACCAGGCACCCAGATGAAACCTAGCTTCCTAATAAATGATAGCTGTCCATTTACTCGGAGCTAAGCCGCACTAAAAGCCTCCAATACAGGAAACACAATGTTACCATCCAATCAAGACAAAAAAAGCTACAAAACAGACAGAAGATATTAGAAACACCAGTCAAGCAGAACACAGCAAACCCCAAGACCAATAAACACAGACCAACTATAATGGTGTGGGAAAATAGCTGAATAGCATGTATGTATGTATGTATGTATGTATGTATGAATGAATGTATGTGTGTGTGTGTGTGTGTGTGTGTGTGTGTGTGTGTGTGTATGTTTTCTTAAGTTTTCGCGGGTACTTACATGTATGGTAAAAGCACAACTATAATGACGTGGGAAAATACCCGAACAAAGCTGAATACCATATATACATATACATATACATAGTATAACATACCACATTTTGTTACAAATGAAACCAATATACAAATACAAATATTGACATAAAACATATATTTCTTATCAGCTAAGACGGTGTGATCATTTATTGAAAACAATTTTACTAATATTCATTTTCTATTTTTGCTATATGCTATTGGTTTAACCACTTCATTTTTCAAATCCTTATCTTTTAATTTCCTGGTTTTTCTTCTTTATTCAGTTGTACCATTTTTCCCAAGCTGTAGTATATTTTGAGTCTACCTTATATCTAAGTTTTTGTGTAAGTAGGTCCATTTCTGCGTAGTCAAGAACTTTCTGAATTATCAAATTATTTGCTGGCATTTGGTCGCCCTTCCAGCATTGTGCCAACACAATTTTTGCTATATGGAGAATTAAGTATTTCATTTCTTTTGCATAGTCTCCTTTTAACTTTCCCAACAAAAATATTTTGGCCTTAAATTCTAATACAAGTATGTCTTATCTGTAGAAATTGTTGAATACCATAAATACTTTAGCAGGTTTTACTGGAGAGTTTTAAAGCATTATTTAGGTAATATAAAAATGCTCAGTGGAAAAATGAATTTAAATCAATTATTTAAATATACCTTTTTCTTTAGATAGAAATCATGATTTATGTCCTTGCATTATAACAACCAAGCAACATCCTAGCTTCAAAACTGAGTAAAATTGTCAGGAAAAGCAATAAATATACAACCGAACTGCAAATCTTGAGGAGACAACTCTTTTTATAATGCTTTTTTTTAAATAAAAAGTTAAAGAACAGAAATTAAGTCTATGCGATAATATATTTCCCTTCCTGACTGGCAAATTATATCTCTCTCATTTCATATATGAAATAGTTACCATTGTTTGCATGGTACAGCAAGACACAAAGACACACAAACATGTGAAATTATAAAGCATATGTTTAAAAATAAAAGCAACTTTGGGATCTTTTACTGATTTTGAATGAAACTGTTAATGAAACTGTTAATGAAATTTTGAATGAAACTGTTAAAATAACAATACCAGAATAATCACTGGCATCAACAAAGTCACCACCAATCAATTGCAAAAGGCAGCTTTTTCTTAGAACACCTTACATACTGCAACAATACCATCAAACAACAACATCTAGTATCCAACATCTAGTTTGGAAAGAATTCAATAGCAGATAAAAGTACCAAATCAGTCTAAGTATCTATCTGAGTATGCAACCAACCATGATAATAATGAGCAGTTAAAGTACTTTGGGATTTTAGAATTTAGAACAGACAAGCACTCCAAATTTAACAACTGTCAATAAGAAAGGCAAAAAAGTATGTGGACCTGGAAGTACCTGGGGACAGCAGAATAGAAGAGAAAGAACTGGAGAACATTACAAAATATAAAGACAGAAATAGAATGACTGCAGCAAATGTAAACAAAGACAGTGCCAACAGTAATAGGCATCTGGAATGCAATCTGAAAACATTTGGAGCATCAAATGAACTCCACTGACACTGACTGGCATGGACAAACTCACCAGCAGGCAACTACAAAAACCAGCTGTATTGGAATAATTTATCTCTTGTAATTATATCTTTAACACCATCAAACAACAACATCACTCTCATCCCAGATTCTTGGGAAGAACTTGATAGCTGGGATAAAAATCCTAGCAAGAGGATTTTATCCTGGCTGGGGTAAAAGGTTCTGGATGAGATTGCACTTCCCCAGACAGACAGATCCTCCTGAATTCGCAACTCCTGATTGAAGAGGTGTTGCACCAATTGCATCCATACCTGGACTTGGACTTCTAAGTTAGACAACTATAACACACTCTGCATGGGGCTGCCCCTGAATACCATTTGAAAACTTCAATTGGTGCAGAAATGGTGCCAGATAACATGGCACACACAACCCTATTTCTGTATGAACTACATGGGTTACCAGTGTGTTTCTGGGTAAAATTCAAAGTGCTGGTGGTTATCTTTAAAGTCCTACATGGCTCAGGACTGGGGTGCCTGGGGGATCACCTTTTTCCATGTGTCTGTAACCACTATCCAATGGAGATCAAGCAGAATGGGCATGCTGCAGATCTTGTCGGTGTTGGTTGGTGGGGATCAGAAGACAATTTTTTTCTGCAGTGGCTCCTGCTCTGTTGCAGAGATTAGAATGGTTCCAAATCTGTTAGCCTTTCATAAGCCTAAAAACCTGGCTATATTCCTGTGCCTGGGTGCTGAATATGTTAAGGGCCCCGTTTTCTGGCTATATTGCTAACTGGCCAAGTACCTTGCTCCTATGTATATTTATTTTTATTCTGGATGTTTTTAGGGATTTAATTGTTTTAATATGTTTTAGTATTTTAACTGGTTTTTTTTTAATTGCAAGCCATCTAGAGTCAGTGACTGAGTGACTATAGAAACTGAATAAATGAATGAATGAATGAATGAGTAATTAAGCAAGCAAGCAAGCACACGCTGGTGAACATTTGGCTGACTGTGTGACCAACCATAATAATAGCAACGGAACCTGACTTACAAAAATGTGCTACAGTAACAATAAATCATTGTAAAATCACAAATAGTAATGCAATTGAAATGCCAAATATCCAAAGCATTGGGAACCATCAGGATGAAGCCTAAATGTATCTGGGCATTTTACAGTTGGATAACATCAAAGATAGTAAAGAATGTGATTAGTAAAGAATACAAAGAATGAGAAAATTTATAAAACAAAATTGAATGGTGGAAACACCATTCAAGGCATCAAAATCTGGAGGATATTGGAAGGAAGCAATACACTGATGGAATTATTAATTGGATATAAGCTGAACTGGGCAGTTTGAAGAGAAAAACAATAAACCTAATGATTATTTGCTATGCATTTCATTCCCATATTGATAGATTATATCTGCCCCACAGAAACAGAGGAAGAGGTTTACTTCAAATCAAACAAGCTATAGAGGAAGAAAAAGCATGCATTAGCTCAATACATAAAAGGCAGCCAAGAATATGCACTGATGCAAGTTAAAAAGTGGAACTTACTGAATGTGCTGGAAACAAAACACCAATATCAAAACAATGTAATAAAATCAAGAACAGAATGCTGGCAAGGAGAAGTATTATATGGTTCTTCCTCTTTACTTCCTCTTTTACCACTTCGGGTATTGAGGGAGATAGAAAATGTTTGTTCTTGCACTTCTCGGGGCCTCAACATTGTTATTTGTTGCTGCTATAGCATGTCTTTGATGTTGTCTTTCCATCTTCTTCTGAGTTTGCCTCATGCTCTTTAACCGTCTCCTCTTTTTTATGTATGCCTGATATGGTATGAAATCCCCAGACATTCTCTCCAGATGGGCAAACCACTTTATTTGCTGTCTTTGTATAGTTTAATATTGGCTCTATTCTAATCTTTCCCCCTCATTCCTGACTTTACTCCTACTAGTCACTCCAGCAGTTTTTCTCAGTCACCTCATTTCTATAGTAACTAACTATAGTTGATGCTTTATTGTTAAGTGTCCATGTTTGGCACTGATAACATAAGGTGGGGATGAATATGCTTAATACGAGATGCTTCTTTGTATTTATGTTATAGGAGTGGGACTAGCTGTCCCAATACTTAGTTTGCCTTACTGCATCGCATGTTCATCTCTTTGTCCATTTTTATTTATTTATTTGTTTGATTTGAATTGATTTGTCAATCGCTTACAAGATAATAGATATAAGAATAAACATGAGTATGAATACAGGAAATAGGTACGAATAAATGGGGACAACAGGACAGGCATGATTGTGCACCTATGCACGCCCCTTATAGACCTCTTAGGAATGGGGTGAGGTCAATAGTAGATAGTTTAAGGGTAAAGGAGTGGGGTTTGAGGGTGTAACAAGAGTCAGGTAGTGCATTCCAGACATTGATCACTCTGTTGCTGAAGTCATACTTTCTGCAATTAAGGTTGGAGCAGTTCACATTGTGTTCATTTCTGTTGTGTGCTCTTGTATTGTTGTGGTTGAAGCTGAAGTAGTCATTGATTGGTTATGTACTCGCTTAGGTCCAACAGTAGGCGGTGTAGTTCTAGGTTGTCCAAGCCCAAAATTTCAAGCTTGGTTGTGTAGGGTATTCTGTTGTGAGCAGAGGAGTGTAGTACTCTTCTTGTGAAATACTTCTGGACTTGCTCAATTGTATTAATCTCTGATATACAGTGCAGATTCCAGACAGATGAGCTGTATTCGAGTATTGGTCTAGCAAAGGTTTTGTATGCCCTCGTTAACAATTCAATATTATCAGAGGAGAAGCTTCATAAGATTAGATTTACAACTCTTAATGTCTTTTTGGCAATGCTATTGCAGTGAGCTCTGGCACTTAAGTCGTTTGATATGAGTAATCCAAGGTCCTTGTCAGAGTAAGTGTTGTCAATGTGGTCATATCCGCCTAGCTTGTATTTGGTGTACTGATTTTTTTTACCAATGTGTAGGACAGAGCATTTGTTGGTTGAGATTTGGAGTTGCCGATTGTTTGACCATACAGACACATAATCAAGGTCACTTTGAAGGATAGAAGCATTATTGGTGGTGTTGAATAGGGACGCAGCTGGTTATAAGTTGATTGCAAAGATCATTTATGTATAGTATAAAGAGTGTGGGTCCTAAAATGCTACCTTGGGGGACACCATTGTTAACTGGTGCAGGGTTTGATAGGGCGCTCCCTATTTTTACTATCTGTTGTCTGTTTGACAGGAATGCAGTAATCTATTTATGAAGGGATCTGTAAATGCCGTAAGTTTAGTTTTAACAGTAGTTTGTCATGTACCAGTGATCCAAAGGCTTTGCAGAAGTCTATGTAAATTGCATCTATTGCTTTACCCTGGTCGAGTAGAGTAGTCCATATGTTTTTACAGTGTAGGAGTTGCAGATTGCAGGACAATTTTTTCCTGAAACCAATTTTTTTTGGGTGAGTAGGTTGTTTCACTCTAAGTGGAGGGTAATGGATTGGTTAATGATTGCTTCCATGACTTTGCATGTGATGCAACACAAAGAGATTGGTCTGTCATTTTCAACCAGGCTTGGGTCACCTTTTTTGAACATAGGGATGACCATTGCTAAGGACCATAGGTTCAGTAAGGAGCTGGTTCTGAACGATCTCCTATATCATGCTATGAACATTATATATTCTGCTATGACAGTGAAGAGCTTTTTTAAGAAGTATGCACATAATCCATCAGGACCAATAAATAGGGATGGTTTTAGGTTACGTAGTGCCTTTTCTATGTTATATTTTGTAAAGTCAATACATATATCATTGCAGTTAGTCGTGGTACGACTAGGAAATGTGGGGCATGAGCCATTGCTGTTTACAAAGACTGAACTGAAGAACATGTTGAAGAGGTTGGCCTTGATGGCTTCATCACTACAGTCTTTCCCATTTGGTCCTTTTAGGGGTGGGATGGTTCTTCTTCTGCATTCCCCCTTTCTGTTGTTTTCTAACATTATATCCACTTTTCACCTTATTTTTCTCTTTTTTGGTTGTTTTTTTAAATCTTAAAGTCCCCTTTTTCTTTTCCTCCTTCTCCCTTTCTTCCCCAAATACAGTTACTTGTTCATCAAAGATGGCTTCTTCTTTATCCCAATCATCTTGTTGTGCAGTCAGTTTCTCATAGGTGCAAATCGCCATTTCTAAGAATTGAAAAAGAGTATCAAGAGAGTCTTTCCCTTCTTGTTCTTCTTCTTTGTATTTTTTGAATTCAATTTTCAATTCATCCACAAGTGATGCCATTGTAGAAAGAATTTTTTTTTCCAAAACAACCACCCAAGTGTTTTCAGTCCTTCAAAGATAATTTCCAAAAGTCCCAAAGTCACCAAACGGTCCAAATAAGCTGTTTCTTTTAGCACTTTCTTCTTTCTTCACTTTCTCTTTCTGGGGTTACTGTTTAGTTGCAAAGTTCCAGTTAGAATGTATCTTTTAGGTTTAGGAGTCTTGTTAGTATTTAATGATTCTTTAAAAATTCGAGGCAATCTCCTCCTTACTTCCAAATCCTGCTCCAATTCTTTTCCTCTCCCTTCCCACTTACAGCAAAAAAATTTTTTTAAATATTTAGAAATCCTTATTATCCCTTTAGCATTTAATTATCCAGTTTACCTATTAATGCCAAAGCTGGTTTTTCCAATTTCTCATGTATTTCTGTTCGCTGTCACTGTTAGTGAAAAAAAATAACTTTCCCTTTTAACTTCCATTCGCCACTTGTAAATCTCTGGGAACAATGTATCTTGCACAAATTTTAAGTTCCAGGATACCTTCGTTGTTGCTTTATCCCGGTCAGCAAAAAAACTTTCACTTCTTCTTAACTCCTCCTGCACTTTCTTTTCCGGCTGAGCACTTCTTTGTGGTGGCCATTTCTGACCGCCGCTCTACCACCTTTGGAAAAGGGGGTTTAGCCGGCTAGGGAAGAGAGGTGCGATTTCTCTCGACCCTGCCAGATCCCCACTATCTTCACCATCTTCTACGGAGGTGGCTAGCCCTGAAGCCCTGATGGCTCAGAGCACTCCAGCAGCGAGCGCAGGCAGAAACCACGCACAATCGCGGATTCTTGCCTGACCTGAAGCGCTGCAAACCGGAACTTGGGGTGGGATGGTTCTTGAGTCTTTAAGTTTGGTGTTTACAAAATTGTAGAAGGTAAGGGTGGATTTTGTGCGTAGGAGGTTTTCCTCTTGCTTGCAGTGGTAATTGGTACATTCTGCTTTTATCTGTCAGCATAAGGTGTTCTATCTGTTTTTAAAGTTTGCTACGTAGCTAGTTTTGTTTTTTCGCCATAGTGATTTTTTTAAATTGAAGTTTCCTTATTGATTTTTTCATTTCCAGTAAATATTGTTCCTTAATATTTGAACTCTGATACTTGTTTTATGCTGTCCCCTCTATTATTATGTTTAAGTTGTACTTTCCCAATTTCTATTACTTTTTTCTTTACTAATTTTCTTATTATTTGTCTTGCATTCTTGGTTCATGACATGAGATGCTGTTGAAGTTCTTTAGCTGTACTTGCTAACAGTGCTTGATCATCTGCAAAGAGTAGTTTTGTGATATTATTTTTATTCCTGGTCTTAGCTTTGAAAAGTAGTTGAAAATGAACAGATTAAAATATTGTAGATTCCTGAATAAAAACTGATCAGATTTAACTGTGGTTGAGCAGCAGATGTGGATAATTTATGTGACAGTATCAGAGGATAGTAGGAGACAATAGGATAGAGAAAGTAGAGTAAGTGGAGAAGATCACAAAGTATCAAGATTTGAAAATTGAAATTGAAAGATTATGGCATAAACTGAACAGTAACATTGTGCTCCCAGTGGTTATTGGCACACTGAGTGCCATACCCAAAAAGCTTGGATGGCCCCTAAACAATCTGCCCATTGACAAAAGCAGTGAGGCCACACTGCTTCAATCTGACATGCACTATGCCAATCCTTTATGTTAGAACATAGGATTTTTCATAGATGAGAGGGACAAAACTGCATACAATTTATTAAAGTTATTTATTGTACCACCTTTTTCAGTTGTTTTTGTAATACTGATTTGTATAATTTAGAGATCTTTTATAACAAGCCGTATACAAATATCGTAATACATAAAAAACAAGAATGTGGGGTTTCTTTAAAACTCTTCGATGTATTCAGATAAGACTTTGGAATTTTAAGCAAAGGAACTTGTCTTTATTTACGCTACTTTGTCTTCATATTTGTTTAACCTGAATTGCCTTTCATTTTGCTATCATTACTGTATTCTTTTTGAGGAAGACTACTAAAAATAATTAATTAAAGGAAGAGCAATTTATGGAGTGTAAGAGATAAGGATTAATTTAAAGGGATAAGAATTAATTTAAAAGAAGTTTGGTACCTCTTGCTCAAATCAGTGCAGCTGACACCGGGTGAACACCAGTATTGTGGTGTAAATACCTACTGTAAATAGCATCACTTTCTATACAGTAGCAAAAAGCATTCAGGTGCCCATTCTCTTACTTCTCTCTTTCACTTGCCAACCTTGCAAAACCATATACCTCCAGTTCAAAAAGAATCCTGTCACAATGTGACAATCAGCTAACTACCAAATACAAATAGTACTTGACTTACAACCACAACTGAGCCCAAAATTTATGTTAAGTAAGACATTTGTTAAGTAAGTTCTTCCCCATTTCATGACCTTTCTTGCCACAATTGTTAAGTGAATCATTGCAGTTGTTAAGCTAATAACACGATTATTAAATGAAACTGGCTTCCTCGTCTTTGCTTGTCAGAAGATTGCAAAAAATTATCACATGACCCCGTGACACTGCAACCATTATAAATACAAAACAGTTGCCAAGTATCTGAATTGTGATTATGTGATCATGTGAATCCTGCAATGGTTTTAAGTATGAAAAACTGTCATAAATCATTTTTTTCAGTGCTGTTGTAATATTGAACAATACTAAATCAACTGTTGTAAGTCAAGGATTACCTGTATTAGCTTTGGTATGTCTCTTCTCAATATCACGGATAGCTAAGCAAGCAGAACTATGGCTCATGTAATGAATTTTCTCCTCCTAGGACCTATCCTTGTACCTGAAACTTTTCTAGGTGATCCCAAAATGTTGTGGCAGATTTATGATATGTAGTTAGTATATGAGAGAAGATGACTCCTTTCCAATGAAGAGTTGTTCAATTTTTTTGGTTTTTTTTACCCCATACTTAGGAATATTATTCAAATTATGTGGGTAAGTAATTTAGAATAGTGTCCTTCAAGCTTTGTGGCCCCAGGCACTGGTTCTGTGGAGAGTTGTTTTTCCACGGACTGGAGGTGGCATGGTTTTGCACACTGCTTGTATCCCATGGTTGGGGCTTTGCTTGGCCCGGTTTCTGGCATGCCGCGGCCTGGTGCTGTTCCACGGCGTGAGGGAATTGGGAATATGATTTAGTTGGGAGTTGGGGATATGATTTAGAAGTTTTCTGAATGATGATTTGGACCCAAATATTCCTTCCTAAGGTGAAAATGTCTGCTAATATGTGGGTTACTTCTGAAACAAGCATCCCCCCACAAACTAGATTTTCTTTGTTCGAAACAAGTTTTCTCAAGCCTTTTATAATTCTATTAAATTTATCCTAGAGCTTTATTTTGCTTAGATAATATCACATGAGCATTTCTGGATCATATAACTATAAAATTTTCTCCAATTACAATATATGTGTTGCAACATCCTTGTATATTTTTTACTAGAATGCAAGAATTTACAGAATAGCAGAAATACCTATTTTCATTAACTAACACTTCTTTGGGTACACAAAATGAAATATTATTAATCTCTCAAGGATTCAATGAATTTATTACAGGCACTTACTGTCACCTTCCCATCTCCCATGGCACTACTTCATTTTCCATATGCATATTAAATATTTTTCTTGTTTTGAAAGATATACCAATGAAGCATTCCAAAGACTAATGTTGCCTTATATATATAAAATAAGTCAAGCCCAATCAATGCTTTTTTTATTATGCCCATGGCTTTTTCCTTTGATATTTCTTGTGTTATACAGCTTCTTTATAAAGATAACTGCTATCTCAGCCTCTTCCTCATTTTCTTACTTCTGTCTTTCCATGTTTGCAACAATTAATTAAGTGGTAGAGAATGATAGTTTTTTTGAATGCCTTTTCTGTGGTCATTTTTTAAAACATTTTTGTTTGTTTTTTCCCCATCCTGATAAAATTAAAATCGTATTAAGCAAGGCTTGCAAATAT